>NC_092338.1:199403055-199708333 GCF_046630445.1 Rutidosis leptorrhynchoides
TCTAAGACCAACGCTCGGATACCAACTGAAATGTCCCGTTCTTATTGATTAAAAACGTTCCATATTAATTGATTTCGTTGCGAGGTTTTGACCTCTATATGAGACGTTTTTCAAAGACTGCATTCATTTTTAAAACAAACCATAACCTTTATTTCATAAATAAAGGTTTAAAAACTTTACGTAGATTAAATGATAATCTAAAATATCCTGTTTACACACGACCATTACATAATGGTTTACAATACAAATATGTTACATTGAAATCAGTTTCTTGAATGCAGTTTTTACACAATATCATACAAACATGGACTCCAAATCTTGTCCTTATTTTAGTATGCAACAGCGGAAGCTCTTAGTATTCACCTGAGAATAAACATGCTTTAAACGTCAACAAAAATGTTGGTGAGTTATAGGTTTAATCTATATATATCAAATCGTAACAATAGACCACAAGATTTCATATTTCAATACACATCCCATACATAGAGATAAAAATCATTCATATGGTGAACACCTGGTAACCGACATTAACAAGATGCATATATAAGAATATCCCCATCATTCCGGGACACCCTTCGGATATGATATAAATTTCGAAGTACTAAAGCATCCGGTACTTTGGATGGGGTTTGTTAGGCCCAATAGATCTATCTTTAGGATTCGCATCAATTAGGGTGTCTGTTCCCTAATTCTTAGATTACCAGACTTAATAAAAAGGGGCATATTCGATTTCTATAATTCAACCATAGAATGTAGTTTCACGTACTTGTGTCTATTTTGTAAATCATTTATAAAACCTGCATGTATTCTCATCCCAAAAATGTTAGATTTTAAAAGTGGGACTATAACTCACTTTCACAGATTTTTACTTCGTCGGGAAGTAAGACTTGGCCACTGGTTGATTCACGAACCTATAACAATATATACATATATATCAAAGTATGTTCAAAATATATTTACAACACTTTTAATATATTTTGATGTTTTAAGTTTATTAAGTTAGCTGTCCTCGTTAGTAACCTACAACAAGTTGTCTACAGTTAGATGTACAGAAATAAATCGATAAATATTATCTTGAATCAATCCACGACCCAGTGTATACGTATCTCAGTATTGATCACAACTCAAACTATATATATTTTGGAATCAACCTCAACCCTGTATAGCTAACTCCAACATTCACATATAGAGTGTCTATGGTTGTTCCGAAATATATATAGATGTGTCGACATGATAGGTCGAAACATTGTATACGTGTCTATGGTATCTCAAGATTACATAATATACAATACAAGTTGATTAAGTTATGGTTGGAATAGATTTGTTACCAATTTTCACGTAGCTAAAATGCGAAAAATTATCCAATCTTGTTTTACCCATAACTTCTTCATTTTAAATCCGTTTTGAGTGAATCAAATTGCTATGGTTTCATATTGAACTCTATTTTATGAATCTAAACAGAAAAAGTATAGGTTTATAGTCGGAAAAATAAGTTACATGTCGTTTTTGTAAAGGTAGTCATTTCAGTCGAAAGAACGACGTCTAGATGACCATTTTAGAAAACATACTTCCACTTTGAGTTTAACCATAATTTTTGGATATAGTTTTATGTTCATAATAAAAATCATTTTCTCGGAATAACAACTTTTAAATCAAAGTTTATCATAGTTTTTAATTAACTAACCCAAAACAGCCCGCGGTGTTACTACGACGGCGTAAATCCGGTTTTACGGTGTTTTTCGTGTTTCCAGGTTTTAAATCATTAAGTTAGCATATTATTTAGATATAGAACATGTGTTTAGTTGATTTTAAAAGTCAAGTTAGAAGGATTAACTTTTATTTGCGAACAAGTTTAGAATTAACTAAACTATGTTCTAGTGATTACAAGTTTAAACCTTCGAATAAGATAGCTTTATATGTATGAATCGAATGATGTTATGAACATCATTACTACCTCAAGTTCCTTGGATAAACCTACTGAAAATAAGAAAAATAGATCTAGCTTCAAGGGATCCTTGGATGGCTTGAAAGTTCTTGAAGCAGAATCATGACATGAAAACAATTTCAAGTAAGATTTCCACTCGAAATAAGATTGTTATAGTTATAGAAATTGAATTAAAGTTTGAATATGATTATTACCTTGTATTAGAAAGATAAACTACTGTAAGTAACAAAGTTTTCTTGATCTTGGATGATTACATGGAATGGATTTAGAAAACTTGAAAGTAAACTTGCAATCTTGGAAGTATTCTTGATTTTATGAAACTAGAACTTTTGGAATTTATGAAGAACACTTAGAACTTGAAGATAGAACTTGAGAGAGATCAATTAGATGAAGAAAATTGAAGAATGAAAGTGTTTTTAGGTGTTTTTGGTCGTTGGTGTATGGATTAGATATAAAGGATATGTAATTTTGTTTTCATGTAAATAAGTCATGAATGATTACTCATATTTTTGTAATTTTATGAGATATTTCATGCTAGTTTCCAAATGATGGTTCCCAGATGTGTTAGGTGACACACATGGGCTGCTAAGAGCTGATCATTGGAGTGTATATACCAATAGTACATACATCTAAAAGCTGTGTATTGTACGAGTACGAATACAGGTGCATACGAGTAGAATTGTTGATGAAACTGAACGAGGATGTAATTGTAAGCATTTTTGTTAAGTAAAAGTATTTTGATAAGTGTCTTGAAGTCTTTCAAAAGTGTATGAATACATATTAAAACACTACATGTATATACATTTTAACTGAGTCGTTAAGTCATCGTTAGTCGTTACATGTAAATGTTGTTTTGAAACCTTTAGGTTAACGATCTTGTTGAATGTTGTTAACCCATTGTCTATTATAACAAATGAGATGTTAAATTGTTATATTATCATGATATTATGATATATAATATATCTTAGTATGATGTATATACAGTTAAATGTCGTTACAACGATAATCGTTACATATATGTCTCGTTTCGAAATCATTAAGTTAGTAGTCTTATTTTTACATATGTATTTCATTGTTAATACACTTAATAATATATTTACTTATCATTTAACATAATTAACCAAGTGTATCAATATCTTAATATGATTCATATGTACCTAGTAATACGTTGTTATAACGATAATCGTTATATATATCGTTTTCGAGTTTCTTAAATTAATACTCTCATTTTTATGTATATAACTCATTGTTAAAATACCTAATGAGATACATACTTATAATAAAATCATGTTAACTATATATATAACCATATATATGTCATCGTATAGTTTTTACAAGTTTTAACGTTCGTGAATCACCGGTCAACTTGGGTGGTCAATTGTCTATATGAAACCTATTTCAATTAATCAAGTCTTACCAAGTTTGATTGCTTAACATGTTGGAAACACTTAATCATGTAAATAAAAATTTCATTTAATATATATATAAACATGTAAAAGTTCGGGTCATTACAATTTGGAGTATAATCACTAGGTTTAATGATTATAGAAGTATTGGAACCCATTTGGATGTATTTGGAAGACTAATTTTAAAACGGGTCAAAATTAGGGTTTGTAGGTGATTTTGAGAAAGATAAGTGTTTAACACTTATGATTTGGTTTAATTGACGTATTAGAACCATTTTCACTAGTGTTAGTGCTTATTAATTAGTTTGGGCACGGTTTGTGCTTGGAAGTGCAATTGGGTCAAAATTGTACTAAGTGTCAATTTGGGTTGGTTTTTAATCCACCCTAATTGTGTTGTTTGTTATGTGATAAATGGAATAGGTACTTTCCATTGACGTGTTGCGGATTATTCAGTTACATTTATTAAGGCGCTAAGGTGAGTGTAAATATATTATACGCCTATGTATGCATAGGATGTGTGCGGGTGGGGTAGATTGATCCTTTGGCGTTCGGGTTCACTTACATGTGTGTGAGATGATGGACTCTATGAGTTTTGGGTTCACGTGGCACATTTGTGAGTTTTGGGTTACCACCCTTGGGGTAGTGAATCTCGGGTGTATCGGATTCACGTTGACAAGTAGGTCAACCCTGTCGTTGTTGTTGAGATGAATTGGGTAGTGAATCGCGTGTGGTTTTGGATTCACAATTTCACGTGTGGTTTCGGACATTCCCATTGATGACCTAGGGTAGTGAATCTCGTGTGGTTTCAGATTCACTTAGGCGCGTGTAGTTTCGACCAACCCTATCATCGTTGAGGTGAAGGTGGTGAATTGCGTGTGATTTCGGATTCACTGGGCGTGTGTGGTTTCTGTAGTGACCCGAACTTTTTCATGTTTATATATATATTAAATGAAATTGTTATTTACATGATTAAGTGTTTCCAACATGTTAAGCAATCAAACTTGTTAAGACTTGATTAATTGAAATAGGTTTCATATAGACAATTGACCATCCAAGTTGACCGGTGATTCACGAACGTTAAAACTTGTAAAAACTATACGATGACATATATATGGTTATATATATAGTTAACATGATTTTATTATAAGTATGTATCTCATTAGGTATTTTAACAATGAGTTATATACATAAAAATGAGACTATTAATTTAAGAAACGCGAAAATGATATATATAATGATTATCGTTATAACAACGTCTTACTAGGTACATATGAATCATATTAAGATATTGATACACTTGGTTAATTATGTTAAATTATAAGTAAATATATTATTAAGTGTATTAACAATGAAATACATATGTAAAAATAAGACTACTAACTTAATGATTTCGAAACGAGACATATATGTAACGATTATCGTTGTAACGACATTTAACTGTATATATATCATAATAAGATATATTATATATCATAATATCATGATAATATAACAATTTAACATCTCATTTGTTATAATAAACAATGGGTTAACAACATTCAACAAGATCGTTAACCTAAAGGTTTCAAAACAACATTTACATGTAACGACTAACGATGACTTAACGACTCAGTTAAAATGTATATACATGTAGTGTTTTAATATGTATTCATACACTTTTGAAAGACTTCAAGACACTTATCAAAATACTTCTACTTAACAAAAATGCTTACAATTACATCCTCGTTCAGTTTCATCAACAATTCTACTCGTATGCACCCGTATTCGTACTCGTACAATACACAGCTTTTAGATGTATGTACTATTAGTATATACACTCCAATGATCAGCCCTTAGCAGCCAATGTGAGTCACCTAACACATTTGGGAACCATCATTTGGCAACTAGCATGAAATATCTCATAAAATTACAAAAATATGAGTAATCATTCATGACTTATTTACATGAAAACAAAATTACATATCCTTTATATCTAATCCATACACCAACGACCAAAAACACCTACAAACACTTTCATTCTTCAATTTTCTTCATCTAATTAATCTCTCTCAAGTTCTATCTTCAAGTTCTAAGTGTTCTTCATAAATTCCAAAAGTTCTAGTTTCATAAAATCAAGAATACTTCCAAGATTGCAAGTTTACTTCCAAGTTTTCTAAATCCATTCCAAGTAATCATCCAAGATCAAGAAACCTTTGTTACTTATAGTAGGTTATCTTTCTAATACAAGGTAATAATCATATTCAAACTTTAATTCAATTTCTATAACTATAACAATCTTATTTCGAGTGGAAATCTTACTTGAAATTGTTTTCGTGTCATGATTCTGCTTCAAGAACTTTCAAGCCATCCAAGGATCCTTTAAAGCTAGATCTATTTTTCTCATTTCTAGTAGGTTTATCCAAGGAACTTGAGGTAGTAATGATGTTCATAACATCATTTGATTCATACATATAAAGCTATCTTATTCGAAGGTTTAAACTTGTAATCACTAGAACATAGTTTAGTTAATTCTAAACTTGTTCGCAAATAAAAGTTAATCCTTCTAACTTGACTTTTAAAATCAACTAAACACATGTTCTATATCTATATGATATGCTAACTTAATGATTTAAAACCTGGAAACACGAAAAACACCGTAAAACCGGATTTACGCCGTCGTAGCAACACCGCGGGCTGTTTTGGGTTAGTTAATTAAAAACTATGATAAACTTTGATTTAAAAGTTTTTATTCTGGGAAAATGATTTTCATTATGAACATGAAACTATATCTAAAAATTATGGTTAAACTCAAAGTGGAAGTATGTTTTCTAAAATGGTCATCTAGACGTCGTTCTTTCGACTTAAATGACTTGTAACTTATTTTTCTGACTATAAACCTATACTTTTTCTGTTTAGATTCATAAAATATAGTTCAATATGAAACCATAGCAATTTGATTCACTCAAAACGGATTTAAAATGAAGAAGTTATGGGTAAAACAAGATTGGATAATTTTTCTCATTTTAGCTACATGAAAATTGGTAACAAATCTATTCCAACCATAACTTAATCAACTTGTATTGTATATTATGTAATCTTGAGATACCATAGACAAGTATACAATGTTTTGACCTATCATGTCTACACATCTATATATATTTTGGAACAACCATAGACACTCTATATGTGAATGTTGGAGTTAGATATACAGGGTTGAGGTTGATTCCAAAATATATATAGTTTGAGTTGTGATCAATACTGAGATACGTATACACTGTGTTGTGGATTGATTCAAGATAATATTTATCGATTTATTTCTGTACATCTAACTATAGACAACTAGTTATACGTTACTAACGAGGACAGCTGACTTAATAAACTTAAAACATCAAAATATATTAAAAGTGTTGTAAATATATTTTGAACATACTTTGATATATATGTATATATTGTTATAGGTTCGTGAATCAACCAGTGGCCAAGTCTTACTTCCCGACGAAGTAAAAATCTGTGAAAGTGAGTTATAGTCCCACTTTTAAAATCTAATATTTTTGGGATGAGAATACATGCAGGTTTTATAAATGATTTACAAAATAGACAAAAGTACGTGAAACTACATTCTATGGTTGAATTATCGAAATCGAATACGCCCCTTTTTATTAAGTCTGGTAATCTAAGAATTAGGGAACAGACACCCTAATTGACGCGAATCTTAAAGATAGATCTATTGGGCCTAACAAACCCCATTCAAAGTACCGGATGCTTTAGTACTTCGAAATTTATATCATATCCGAAGGGTGTCCCGGAATGATGGGGATATTCTCATATATGCATCTTGTTAATGTCGGTTACCAGGTGTTCACCATATGAATGATTTTTATCTCTATGTATGGGATATGTATTGAAATATGAAATCTTGTGGTCTATTGTTACGATTTGATATATATAGGTTAAACCTATAACTCACCAACATTTTTGTTGACGTTTAAAGCATGTTTATTCTCAGGTGAATACTAAGAGCTTCCACTGTTGCATACTAAAATAAGGACAAGATTTGGAGTCCATGTTTGTATGATATTGTGTAAAAACTGCATTCAAGAAACTGATATCGATGTAACATATTTGTATTGTAAACCATTATGTAATGATCGTGTGTAAACAGGATATTTTAGATTATCATTATTTGATAATCTACGTAAAGCTTTTTAAACCTTTATTTATGAAATAAAGGTTATGGTTTGTTTTAAAAATAAATGCAGTCTTTGAAAAACGTCTCATATAGAGGGCAAAACCTCGCAACGAAATCAATTAATATGGAACGTTTTTAATCAATAAGAACGGGACATTTCAGTTGGTATCCGAGCGTTGGTCTTAGAGAACCAAAAATTTGCATTAGTGTGTCTTATCGAGTTTGTTAGAATGCATTAGTGAGTCTGGACTTCGACCGTGTTTTCTTTAAAAATGATTGCTTAACATTTTTGTTGGAAACTATATATTATTAACATGTATATATTATGTGATATATTAATCTCTTAACATGTTTGATATTGTGTGATAGATGTCTACCTCTAGCACAAATCCCATTGACTCACCTAATAATAACGAAGAGTCGAATATATATTGGACTGATTCACAAGTTCCCGAAGAAGAACCGGAAGAAGAATCAGAACCGGAAGAAGAATCAGAACCGGAAGAGGAGGAACCGGAGGAGGAAATAGAACCGGTGGGGGAAATAATAAAACGGTTAAGTAAAAGAAAATCCTCAACCAACCGACCAAGGTTAATTATGGTCAATGGTGTTTCCGCCAAGGAAGCAAAATATTGGGAGGATTACCAATTCTCCGATGAATCGGATTCCGACGAGAATTCCGATGATGTTATAGAAATTACCCCAACTGAATTTAAAAAGGCAAAAGAAAATAATAAGGGAAAGGGCATAAAAATAGAGAAATCTAATTCCAACCCCGATGAACTTTATATGTATCGTCAACCCCCGAAGCCCTTAAGTTGTAACAATGACCCGGGAACCTCTAAACCACCAGGTTTTTCTAAACCGTTGTGGAAAACGACAGCTCGTATTAGGGGAACATCATATATCCCTAGAAACTTGGCAAAACGAACCAAAAATGAAGAAGAAGAAGAAGAAACGAGCGAGTCGGAATAAGATAGTTGTATTCGTGTGGTGTAATATATGTAATATAGTGTGCTTATGCTTTATGATATATGTAAAAATTGTTTGTATTAATAAGTATTTTTTATTTTTTTTTATGAATCTAACTCTTTTTATTTTACAGTATAAAAACTCAAAATGGATAGACAACCCAATATTTTAAGAGACCTACCCGGAGACATGATTGATGAAATCTTGTCTAGAGTCGGTCAAAATTCTTCGGCACAACTATTTACGGCGAAATCAGTTTGTAAGACATTCGAAGAACGTTCCAAGAATGTCTTGGTTTATAAGAGACTTTCGTTTGAAAGATGGGGGATATCACATTGGGAAACCCATAAGTTACGATGTGTTTACTTTGATGCATATATTGCGGGGAACCCAAATGCTATTTTACGCAACGGGTTAAGAAATTATTTTGACTCAATGTATCCGAATATAGGACTTCATGATTTAGAAAAAGCGGCTAACATGCAACATAAAGAAGCATGCTATGCTTACGGGTTAGTAATGTTCGCTTCTCACCAAAGTGAGAAAAAGAACATCGGGCTACAACTATTAAACAAAACGTTCCCACAAGTGACGGAGTCGGTAATTGGGGTAAGAAATGAGGTTTTTAGGTTATTACGAGACTGTTGGTCATTACGTAACCCTCGTCCCTTTGACGACGTTACAACACGCTGTCTTATCAACGGCCATAACTGTTATGTTCCACAAGACCAAGGATGGGAAGTAGTCCTAGTAAAACCAGAATGCATGACTTGTTTCTGGACGTATGAATTACGTGTCTTTATTGCCTTTGCTGAACAACTTGTGTACTAGCTAGAATTATCTTCACAACTATCTTGTATCAAAGTTATTGGGTGCTATATTTCATGCTTTATGTAAAATAAGCGGTATCGTAAGTTTGTAAAATATTGTATAAAAGTTTGAACGCGAAATATTATTATAATCAGTTTTTCATATAGAATTGTAGTAGTTGAATTGTATATTAGCTACTAAGTATGAACTTAACGGGTAGGTACTACCCGAATTTAAACTTATAAAACGCTAATATGAAGAAAAAGCTTTTATAAATGAGTTCATATTATGCTACGAAATACTATTAACTACTCTTAATATTCTGTATGATTAACTTGTTCCATTTGACTATTTTGAATAAAATGGCACCGACTACTCGACACACCGTGAATATGAATGAAGAGGAATTCTGTACTTTTCTAGCTTCAAACATAGCCGCAGTACAGGCTGCGCTACATACCAACAATAACCTTGGATCTAGCAGTACAGGAAATCGTGTAGGATGCACCTACAAAGAATTCACTGCCTGCAAACCTTTGGAATTTGATGGAACCGAAGGACCGATTGGATTGAAACGGTGGACCGAGAAGGTCGAATCGGTGTTTGCCATAAGTAAGTGTACTGAAGAGGACAAAGTGAAGTACGCTACGCATACCTTCACAGGTTCTGCGTTAACATGGTGGAATACCTATCTAGAGCAAGTGGGACAAGATGATGCGTACGCACTACCGTGGTCAGCATTCAAGCACTTGATGAACGAGAAGTACCGTCCCAGAACCGAGGTCAATAAGCTCAAGACAGAACTTAGAGGGTTACGAACCCAAGGATTTGATATTACCACGTACGAAAGACGATTCACAGAATTGTGCCTATTGTGTCCGGGAGCGTTCGAAGATGAGGAAGAGAAGATCGACGCGTTTGTGAAAGGATTACCGGAAAGAATCCAAGAAGATATAAGTTCACACGAGCCCGCCTCCATACAACAGGCATGTAGAATGGCTCACAAACTAGTGAACCAGATTGAGGAAAGAATTAAAGAACAGACGGCTGAAGAGGCCAATGTGAAGCAAGTCAAAAGAAAGTGGGAGGAAAACGGTGATAAGAATCACCAATACAACAACAACAGCAATTACAATAATAATCGCAACAATTATCCCAACAATCGCAACATCAATCGCAACTACAACAAATGGCCCAACAACAACAACAACAACAACTACAACAATCATCCTAACAACAATAATAACCGCAACAACAACAACAATCAGAAGCAGCTATGCCAAAGGTGTGAAAAGTATCACTCGGGGTTCTGGACCAAATTTTGCAACAAGTGTAAAAGAAATGGTCATAGCGCGGCGAAGTGTGAGGTCTACGGACCAGGGGTTAACAGAACGAAAGGAACAAATGGTGTCGGAACGAGTAATGGCGGAGCAAGTAGTGTCGGAGCAAGTTATGCCAATGTAGTTTGTTATAAATGTGGAAAACTGGGCCACATTATTAGAAATTTCCCGAACCAGGAGAACGCGAATGGACAAGGCCGCAGAAGAGTTTTCAATATTAATGCGACAGAGGCACAGAAAGACCTGGAGCTTGTTACGGGTACATTTCTTATTGACAATAAATCTGCTTACGTTTTATTTGATTCGGGTGCGGATAGAAGCTATATGAGTAGAGATTTTTGTGCTAAATTAAGTTGTCCATTGACGCCATTGGATAGTAAATTTTTACTCAAGTTAGCAAACGGTAAATTAATTTCAGCAGATAATATATGCCGAAATTGAGAAATTAAACTGGTAGCGAAATATTTAAGATTGATTTGATACCAGTAGTATTAGGGAGTTTTGATGTAATAGTTGGCATGGACTGGCTGAAGAAGGTGAAAGCAGAGATCGTTTGTTATAAAAATGCAATTCGCATTGTACGAGAAGAAGGAGAACCCTTAATGGTGTACGGAGAAAAGGGCAACATGAAGCTACATCTTATTAGTAATTTGAAGGCACAAAAACTAATAAGAAAAGGTTGCTATGCTGTTCTAGCACACGTCGAGAAAGTACAAACTGAAGAAAAGAGCATCAATGACGTTCCCGTCGCAAAAGAATTTCCCGATGTATTTTCGAAAGAATTACCGGGACTACCTCCACATCGATCTGTTGAATTTCAAATAGATCTTATATCTGGAGCTGCACCAATAGCTCGTGCTCCTTATAGACTCGCACCCAGCGAGATGAAAGAACTGCAAAGCCAACTGCAAGAACTATTAGAACGTGGTTTCATTCGACCAAGCACATCACCATGGGGAGCTTCTGTTTTGTTTGTCAAGAAGAAGGATGGTACATTTAGGTTGTGTATTGACTACAGAGAGTTGAACAAACTTACCATCAAAAACCGTTATCCACTGCCGAGAATTGACGACTTATTTGATCAACTACAAGGCTCGTCGGTTTATTCGAAGATTGATTTACGTTCTGGATATCATGAAATGCAAGTAAAGGAGGATGATATTCCAAAAACTGCTTTTAGGACGCGTTATGGTCATTACGAGTTTATGGTTATGCCGTTTGGATTGACTAACGCACCAGCTGTGTTCATGGACCTTATGAACCGAGTGTGTGGGCCATATCTTGACAAGTTTGTCATTGTTTTCATCGATGACATACTTATTTACTCAAAGAATGATCAAGAGCACGAAGAACATTTGAGAAAAGTGCTAGAAGTATTGAGGAAAGAAAAAATGTACGCTAAGTTTTCAAAGTGTGCATTTTGGTTGGAAGAAGTTCAATTCCTCGGTCACATAGTAAACAAAGAAGGTATCCAGGTGGACCCGGCAAAGATCGAAACCGTTGAAAAGTGGGAAACTGATGTTTTGCGAGGTGTATATAAAATAGCTATTAAATTTTACAAGGAAATACTATTAAATACGATACAATTTTACACAAGATATTTATTTATTTAGAGAATGGATATACTTAAACCTTGCTACAACACTTATAGGCAGTATACCTAATCGTACAGTAGTGTAGTTTTTAGTAAGTCCGGTTCGTTCCACAGGGAAAATCTTTTAATCAAAGCTTAACGCTATATTAGTTTAATTTTATAAAAATACAAATATATATATATATAAGTAATATTATTATTATAAAGGGGGTTTTTACCGTTTAATGACCGGTTTGTCGATTTTAAAACTTTAGTCGCAGTTAAAACAAAATGTAAAATATTAAATAAATAAAAGACTTAATTTAAAGCATAAAGTAAATAACGATAATGAAATTGCGAATAATAAAAGTGCGATAAAATAAACTTGCGATAATTAAAAAGTACGATAATTAAAAGTGCAATTAAATACAATAACAATAAAAATGCGATAATTAGAAGTGCAATTAAATATAAAATAAAGGAAATTAAATATGAAATAAAAGAATTATGCTTATTTAAACTTCCGTAATCATGATGTTTGACGTGTTGATTTTAGTTTTATTCCCATGGGTTAATTGTCCTTTGTCCTGGATTATTTAATATGTCCATCTGGTTTTTGTCCATAACAGTCCATCAGTCATAAATATAAAGTGCGAGTGTCCTCGTCAAATTATCCTTATACCCGAAGTTAAATATTCCAACTAATTGGGGACTTAAACTGTAACAAGATTTTAATACTTTGTTTAATAATTACACCAGGATGTCGACTGAGTGTGACCCAAGATTTTAATACTTTGTTAACAATTATGCCAAGTGTCCATGTACATAATTTCACCCCTGTTTTAATAATTCTAGTGGCTATTAATCCATTCCCTTGTCCAGTTAAATGAGCGATTATTCGTACATATAAATACCCCGCCCATCGTGTCCGATTGAGTGTATATGGTTATTTATAGGGACGTTCAATTGTAAATCTTTATATTAAAATTAACAAACTATCATTTAGTTAAACAAATATAAAGCCCATTAATAGCCCATAGTCTAATTTCTACAATTGTCGTTCTTTTGTCCAAACCCCAATTATGGTACAAAGCTCAATTACCCAATTTTAGTAATTAGCCCAACATCATGATTACTTCAGATTAAATAAGCATAATAATAACTTAGCTACGAGACATTAAATTAAAAAGGTTGAACATAACTTACAATGATTAAAAATAGCGTAGCGTTATACGGACAGAATTTCGACTTACACCCTTACAACATTCGCTAACATACCCTTATTATTAGGATTAAAATTAAAATTAAAATTAAAATATAAATTATAAATATAAATATTACGTATAGATAGATGGATGGATATATTTTGATATTAAAATTCGTCGAACTGCGTTGGCTTTTATAGGCATTTTCATTTTTTGGGGCTCCGCGAGTCGCGGTTCTTTTAGCCTTCGAACTCCGCAAGTCGCGGAGTTCGTTTTTAC
This sequence comes from Rutidosis leptorrhynchoides, assembly GCF_046630445.1. Lineage (NCBI taxonomy): Eukaryota > Viridiplantae > Streptophyta > Magnoliopsida > Asterales > Asteraceae > Rutidosis > Rutidosis leptorrhynchoides. The sequence continues at coordinate 199,416,754 of NC_092338.1, forward strand.
AGCTCATTCAGCCTTGGCTCTTTGTTTGCCGACGATTTTAAATAATAATATAATATATATATATAATTTTTAAGAATTATTTATATATTATATTATATTCATGTGCATAGTTGACTTGTAATTTTTAGTCCGTTGCGTCGAGCGTTGAGAGTTGACTCTGGTCCCGGTTCTGGATTTTCGAACGTCCTTACGTACAATTTAATATCTTGTACTTTGCATTTTGAATCTTGTACTCTTGTAATTTCGAGACGTTTCTTATCAATAATTGGAACCTCTTTGATTGTATTTTGTACTTTTGAGCTTTTTGGTCGTTTGCGTCTTCAATTCGTCGAATCTGTCTTTTGTCTTCACCTTTTAATATTTAAACGAATATCACTTGTAAATAGAACAATTGCAACTAAAAGCTTGTCTTTCTTGGGGAATAATGCTATGAAATATATGTTCGTTTTTAGCATTATCAAATATTCCCACACTTGAGCGTTGCTTGTCCTCAAGCAATATAGTCTTGAAATACAAGAATCACTTCTTTATTCTTCACACTTTGTACATCAGTGATTTCTTTACGGCGGTATAAACAATGGTAGTAACGTTGTGGTTTACAGTCCCATATGACTATAAAAATTTAGATCCTTTAAGGAAATTGGATCTTTATGAAAACATTTGATCTTTTGAAAATTAAATCTAGCTTTTACCCTAGATAAGTTTTCCGGAATAACCCTTCACCGGTGTTTGCAAAATATTTTTATGGGTTTGGTGGGTTTCAGATTTGAAAATTTTAGCTCAAAACTTATGGTTTTGTGTCACCCACTTGCTAACCTTGTATTTGGAAAGCAACACGTCCAGTTTACTTGTCTCGTATATTACCTTTCGGTAAACTACCGTCTGGTTGTAAAGGAAAGCGTTGTACAAGCAACTATTAAGGCAATGTCCCCTGACATGCTTTTAATTTTGGTCTATAACGTGTCGGACGCAATTACTATCCTTTGTAGGAGAAATAGTAAAGCTCACCCTTATAATTTTCCGGTCTGGCACAAGGTCCTGTCTTTAACCATGCTATGCAACCACCATTCTTACGGTTGACACCCGATTTGGTTCAGGTGACCTAATGAATTCAAGGTGAATTCCTAGGATTTTACGTTCAATGGTAATGAACGCATTGAAAATGGGTTTTCAGAAAACAAATCGGTTTATAATTTTTGATCAAAATATTTTCTCGTTCAAGCTCGAGTTTAGATATCATCGAATTCCATGAGTTTGAATTCTCAATCTTTAAGTTCAATCTCTAGGATTGAGTAATATCAGTCTTAAAAGCTGATTTTTGATCTTTAAGGAGATTATCCTTTCTGGGGATCTGATTCATTAGTCTTATCAAGCTAATTTGCACGGTGTTCCCCCCATTGTACGAGATAAATCCTTCTCATGGTTAGGATAAATCTAACCACATGGCGACCCTGTTTGATGCTGAGGTCCGTGGATTTCTTGCTGATTTTAGTGATGACTTTTCTAGATTTTTCGTCAACCTACAGCTGGTCTGGATGACAACTTCCTGACCTAAATCAAGAAGCGCGTTTCTTTTTCGGAAGACTTTACTTCCTTTTAATGATGGAATTGATTCATCGTGTAGATCCATCTTTCTTACAGTAAATCGGGTAAAACAGTTAATTATCGTTCAAAACAAAAGTATTTTCAATTATTTGTTACAGAAATATGTGACATATGTTTAAAATATCTTGGTAAATTTTCCCACACTTGGCTTTTATTTTCCTTTTTATTGTCCTCTATTCCATTTTAAATGAATTTTAACATTTTGGTTTGTTTCTCAATTTATGTCCTTTCCGAGGTAACAATAATTTCGGTGTTAAAACCTAGTTTTATCGTTCATAAATATGTATAAACATGATTTTGAGTTCATTTAATTGAAAATTTTGAAAAATTTTACTAGAATTGGGTAGTCAGTATATAAGACTAGGGCTGTTCTTTATTATCAGAGAGCACTAGATTCTAATACAACTACTACTTTACTAGTATTTCTAATGGTAACCTAGTGTATAAAGTAAAAATTTTAAAATTCGAAAGAATTTAACCCCTTCCCACACTTAAGATCTTGCAATGCCCTCATTTGCAAGAAATCAGTAACAATTTAAATTATTGAGAGTGATTTGTGTGAAAATGATTAAATTTTATCAAAGTTTCCAAACATATTTGTGTTTGTGTTGAATGATAAATGGTGCACATCATTTGTTCATTCCGTCTTGTTGTTATATCACATTTATTTTGCATCTTGTCGTCAAAATTAGTTGCTTTTGCTGAACTTAATGCCAGTCTTTGAAAATGCGTTGTTTTACCCTGTTGTGTACATAAGATAAACTGCAAACATATATACATATTTTTGAAGTTTGGTATATTACCCCACATTAAAAAATTATTAAAATCTAATAATAAAAGTTAGAAAATTATGAAAACTATTACAATATTAACATAAGTATTTAAATGTATCAACATTACAAATTATAAAATAAATAAAACAAAGTAGACTAGGGATGATACTGATACCAGTAGGGGTTCCATGCATAACCATATGTGTTATAAAATGCTTCGGCTGGGTTATACGTAGGATACGGTGGTTGGATCTCTATAGACCAGGGAGGAAATACGGGCGATGGAGTAGGAATATAGTTTTTACCTATTTTTTGCCAATAAGCTATGATTTGGTTTTGATGAACTTTCCAATCTTCAAATGCTCGATGTCTAGCATTTTCGTACTCTTGTGAAGCTATAAACCTTTGCATTTCTGTCATTTCATTTCCCCCTCCCACATTACATGGCTGTTGATTTCTCTCAACCTGTGGATGTCTACCATTATATCGTACTGCGGCGTTATTTTGCCTCTTCAAAACCTTCGCACCATGGTATACATTTAAACCTATTGTATCGCGGGGTTCTGGTTCTTCGATTAGTAATCCCCCCCGACTTATATCCACACCGAGATATTCAGCAATCAAAGTAATAAATATACCACCTCCTATTATGCTATGCGGTCTCATCCCCCTAACCATAGCTGATAAATAATAACCCACACAATATGGTATACTTACAGCGCTTTGTGGGTCTCGAATACACATGTGGTAAAACAAATCATGTTCATTTACCTTTTCCTTCTTCTTACCTCTTTGTGTAATCGAATTAGTTAAAAATCTATGAATTACTCTTAACTCTGCTCTATCTATATCCAAATAAGAGTAATTTCCCCCTTTGAATCGGTGATGGCTAGTCATTTGACTCCATACACCATGTGTATCAAAATTCTCATCTATCTTCCTACCGTTCAATATCAACCCTCTACAATCGGCAGATGCTAACTCCTCAGGAGTATATATACGTAAAGCCTGACCCATGTCTAGTAAAGACATGTGGTGCATCGAACCTCCTAACAAAAATCTAATAAAAGATCGATCAATTAAACTAGCTACCCGATCATTTATTTCTATACTACACAACAATTCTTCACACCATACTTTATATACAGGTCTACGCATGTTGAATAACCGTACCCAATCGTTATAAGTAGAATTACCATACCTCTGTGCAAGTAATTCCCTAATTGGCCCGGCCAATTCTACAGCTTCTAATGGTCCCCATTCTATGACCCTAGGTACCTCAACAGCTTTAGAATAAAGAGTATGCAATCCTCTTTGGTATTTTGGATAATCTATCCAAAGTCTGTCAAATCTCAGGTTCGGGTGCAAATCTTCCAAGTGCATATCAGAAAATGTCATTACTGGATGAGGAATATCTTGTTTGTAGTGGTTATCTACCTCCTGTTGTTCCGTATTCTCAGCAGGAGCATTGCGAGCTTGGGATGAAGATTCACCCCTTTCAGTCTGCAAAACACATCAAACACAATTTTTGTGCATCCAAATATGCATTAGTGTAAGCAAAATCATCAATCAAAATAATTACAATGACATGTTTAATTTATATCAAACTTAAGCTCATTTTCATATTTTCATCAAATCTACACTTTTTCAAATAAGCATATACGAAAATGTTCGCCAAGTTCATAAACATTCAACTCAAATAACATGTCAAAATAATCATCACTAGCAATTAAACAAGTTTCAAATGGCATTATCTCTCAAAAATCAAGTTCATGAATTTTAGACTTGAAAAAGTCCACTTTAATTCTCAAAATCATGTTTAGGCTCAAAGTTTGGATCATTTAACTACCTAAACATGTTATACTACTTAATTTAGCAACAATTCATGACAAAAATCGGCCATAACCTGTTTATATCAAAAAGCCCCAAATTGCTCAAGAACACAAACCCTAGATTACTCAAAATCTGAAGTTTAAGGCTTCTAATCATGTTAAATAGCATCAATCTAGGTTATACAAGCATAATACATAAGCAATTTAAGCATAATTACACTAAAAAGCATCAAAATCGAATTGGGTATAAAATTGCTCAAGAACACCAATTTTCGGATTAAATGGTGTTTAGGTGTAGAAATTTACCGTTTTTCTTGAGTAATTCCTTGATAGCATCCTTCTTAACATGATTTTAGTAAAAGATTTGATGATTAACGGTGAAAAATTGTAAATTTGGGAGTGTTTTCTCGGGTTTTTTCGGGTGTTATTTCGCAGTATTTTTGTGGTGTGGTGTGTGGACTGATCAGTTTACGTTTTTATTTTTTTCTGGGTTTTGGTCCCTCCACGAGTCGCGGTGTTTGACCCTTCAAACTCCGCGAGTCGTGGAGTTTGTATTTTTTTTTAAACATCTTATACTAATTAAAACAATTAAGTAATTAATTTTAAAATTTTGTTTCCCTTGTTATTTAGGACGAGGTCGTTTCGGATCGATGTCCTAGTCCGTCCTTCGACAAAATTTTAAAATTTGTCTTTTTGTAGTGATTGTTTTAAAAGCTAAGATTTTTGGGTTTTTTTTTAATGTTTTTGGCATACTTTAATTCAATAAGATTAAAAATAATGATAATAAAAGTTCTCGTCCCTCCCTCGGATAAAGCAATTTCGGTTCAAAGACCTAGTCTTCAACTTACGACGAATTTTGAAAATCATATTTTTAACTTAATGAAATAAAGTAAATTTTTGTTTTTAAATTCACACCAAACTTAAATTTAAAATGCATAAAATTAAAAATTCACACCAAACTTAATTAAAAATTGATATTATAAATTCACACCAAACTTATATTTAATTTTGTTGTTATACATACAAACTTATATTAAAAATATTAAAATTTTTCAAATATTGACAAACTTAAATATATTGATCTTACAAAGTTCACAATATTAATTTAAGATTTATATATTAATTTTAAAAACATGGTAAAAATAAAATTAAAAATCTTTTTGGCTTTTACCCCACTTTAATCAATCAAATATTATCAAAAATATGCGCCCCTCTTTTCGGTAAAGTAATTTCGGTTCCATAACCTAATTTAACTCATGACAAATTTTTGAAATATTTTGGGTTGATTGATTAAAGATATTTATACCTTAAGAATAAACGTTAAATTTCGCCGTGATGTAATAAATTTTTGAATGATATCAATAATTTCGGTCGCCAAACCTAATTTTATTTAATACCAATTTAATACTTTATAGCAAATAAATTAGCATTTATTATCAAAAGGTTAAAAATAAAAATAAAAAAATAAAAACTGTACAGACTTACCTGTGAGATAGTATTCTTAGTTATATGATCTATCCCATTCATAAGATAGTCGGTTTAATTGGTTTTCCATGGCTACATAGGCGTAACCTCGAGCATTCAGTGTTTTTTCTTCTAAACATATGAACGGTCCATCTCTGCATAAAGTAACAAATTCGGTATTTGAATAGGTTTGATTATTTGAACATATACCTCCATGTGACCATTTTCCGCATTTATGACATCTTTCTAGGTATTGTGCTCTTCTTTTCGCTGCGGATTTTGATTTTCCTTTACCAAATTGTAACTTATTATCTTCGCATCTGGATTCTTTTCTTACTCCGTCCAATCTTTCTCTGATTACTGATACTATTTCACTCGGTAGTGTGTCATTATTACGTTTAGTGATCAAAGCGTGTAGCATTAGACCATGGTTTAGTTCACAGGCAGTCTTCATTTCCTAAAAAAATAAAAATTCAGAATGGGGGGAGAAGACTAGTTCTTTAGGGTCTGCTAAGGAAAGACCATTTGGGTTCCATTTTCGAGAACTACACGAAAACAGACAATCTAACTCTAACAGAAATAAATATTATCCTTTAAAGACTTGATTCTCCCCACACTTAGTTAGCTGTGGTATCGAAATTGTGATTAACTTCGTTGTCAACTTCCATTGGACTATCTATGTAGTGTTTAACTCTGTGACCATTAACTTTAAATTCAATCCCATTTGAATTTATTAATTCTATCGTTCTGTATGGGAAAACTCTTTTGACTATGAATGGTCCAGACCATCTTGATTTCAATTTTCCAGGAAATAGCTTGAATCGTGAATTGAAAAGAAGAACTCTGTCTCCTTCTTTAAATTCTTTTAAACTTCTGATTCTTTTATCATGCCATTTCTTCGTTTTTTCTTTATAGATTAACGAATTTTCGTATGCTTTATGTCTTAATTCTTCTAATTCATTTAGTTGACTTAATCGTAGACGTCCAGCTTCATGTAAATCAAGATTACATGTCTTCAAAGCCCAAAATGCTTTGTGTTCAATTTCTACTGGAAGATGACATGCTTTTCCGTAAACGAGTCTAAAAGGCGTGGTTCCAATTGGAGTTTTGTAGGCTGTTCTGAAAGCCCAGAGTGCATCCTCCAATTTAATGGATCATTCCTTCGGATTTGATCCTACGGTTTTCTCTAGAATACGTTTTAAAGCTCGGTTGATATTTTCAACTTGTCCACTTGTTTGTGGATGATAAGCAGTGGAGATTTTATGAGTTACTCCATATCTTTTAAGAACTTTCTCAAGTTGGTTATTACAGAAATGAGTACCCCGATCACTTATTAAAGCTTTCGGTGTTCCAAACCTTGCAAAAAGACGTTTTAAAAAGTTGACTACAACTCGTGCATCATTAGTTGGGAGAGCTTGTGCTTCCGCCCATTTAGATACATAATCAATGGCAACGAGAATGTAGAGATTATTATGAGATTTTGGAAATGGACCCATAAAGTCAATACCCCAAATGTCAAATACTTCACATACTTGAATGACATTTTGTGGCATTTCATCACGTTGACTTATTTTTTCGGCCCTTTGACATGCATCACAGGATTTGCAAAGAAGGTGTGCGTCTTTGTAAATTGTAGGCCAATAGAATCCAGCTTCATAAACTTTTCTTGCTGTTAATTGAGGCCCATAATACCCTCCTGTTGGTCCTGTGTGACAATGGTTTCATCTCCGAATACACATCGGCGTATTATTCCATCTGGACAACTTTTAAATAGATGTGGATCTTCCCAGAAATAGTGTTTTATATCACTGAAGAATTTCTTTCGTTTTTGGTACGACAATCCTTTTTCAAGGAATCCACATACTAAGTAGTTTGCATAGTCTGCAAACCATGGTATTTCATTATAATGTATCTTCAATAGATATTCATCAGGAAAGTTGTCTTGTATGGCCGATTCATTTAGAACTTCTAATTCAGGATTTTCAAGACGAGAAAGATGATCAGCGGCGAGATTTTCTGCTGCTCTTTTATCTCGGATTTCAATATCGAATTCTTGTAAGAGTAAGATCCAACGGATTAATCTTGGTTTAGCATCTTGTTTTGAAAATAGGTATCTAAGAGCAGAATGGTCGGTATAGACCACCGTTTTTGCTAGAACGAGATATGAACGAAATTTGTCAAAAGCAAAGACAATAGCAAGGAGTTCTTTTTCAGTAATTGTATAATTTTTTTGTGCTCCTTGTAACGTCTTACTGGCATAATATATAGGTTGAAATCGTTTTTCAATCCTTTGTCCTAAAACGGCCCCCATTGCAAAATCACTTGCATCGCACATTAGTTCAAATGGCAGATTCCAATTTGGTGTTATCATGATTGGCGCATTAGTGAGTTTCTCTTTAAGAATATTAAAAGATTTGATGCATTCATCTGAAAAGATGAATGGAGCATCTTTTTCTAGGAGTTTATTCATAGGAGTGGCAATTTTAGAAAAATCTTTTATGAAACGTCGGTAAAAACTGGCATGCCCTAGAAAACTCATAACTCCTCTAACATTGGTGGGATATGGAAGTTTAGCAATTACATCTACTTTAGCTCTATCTACTTCAATTCCTTCCTTCGAAATTTTATGTCCAAGAACGATGCCTTCTTTAACCATGAAATGGCATTTCTCCCAATTAAGAACTAGATTTGATTGTTCGCATCTAATAAGCATTGGTTCCAGATTAACTAGACATGATTCAAATGTATCACCAAGACTGAAAAGTCATCCATGAAAACTTCCATGCATTCTTCTATCATGTCGTGAAAAATCGCCATCATGCACCTTTGAAAGGTTGCAGGGGCGTTGCAAAGTCCAAATGACATGCGTTTGTAAGCAAAAGTACCATAAGGGCACGTGAACGTGGTTTTTTCTTGGTCCTCGGGTGCTATTGGAATTTGAAAATATTCGGAAAATCCATCTAGAAAACAATAGTAACTATTTCCGGCTAATCTTTCCAACATTTGATCAATGAAAGGTAAAGGAAAGTGATCTTTTCTGGTGGCGTCATTTAATTTTATATAATCAATACATACATGCCATCCTGTTACAGTCCTAGTAGGAATAAGCTCATTTTTCTCATTTGTAATGACAGTCATGCCACCCTTCTTAGGAACGCATTGAACTGGGCTTACCCATGGACTATCAGAAATTGGATATATCAAACCTGCATCTAGCAGTTTAATAATCTCTTTCTTAACTACATCTTGCATATTAAGATTTAGTCTTCGTTGGCGTTGCACATACGTTTTATGACCTTCTTCCATAAGGATTTTATGTGTGCAATACGAAGGACTTATTCCTTTAATATCATGAATCTTCCATGCAATAGCTGGTTTATGAGCTTTTAACACAGAAATGAGTTGTGATTTCTCATTTTCAGTAAGAGAAGACGATATTATTACAGGTAATTCAGATTCACCATGTAAATAAGCGTATTCCAAATGGTTTGGAAGTGGCTTTAACTCTAATTTCGGAGGTTCTTCTATCGATGATTTATATCGATATATGTCTTCTTCTTTTAGCATTTGAATTTCTTCTGTTGTTGGTTCATATCCATTAGCTATAAGTGTAGCTAACATTTCAGCTTCATCAATTGGTTCATTACCTTCTCCTAAAGAACATTCTCCTATTCCTTGTAATTCTGGAAATTCTTCTAACAATTCTGCATGTGAGTTTATAGTTTGAATATAATAACATGTATCATCTGCAGATTGCGGTTGTTGCATTGCTCTATCAACTGAAAAGGTAACACTCTCGTCCTCTATACTTAGGGTCAATTTCTTACCAAACACGTCTATCATTGCTTTAGCCGTGTTTAAGAATGGTCTTCCTAATATGAGAGGAACTTGAGAATCTTTTTCCATGTCCAGAACAACAAAATCTACTGGAAATACTAAAGTACCAACTTTAACTAGTATGTTCTCCATTATCCCTCTAGGATATTTTATTGATCTATCGGCTAGTTGTATACTTATTCTGGTTGGTTTCAATTCTCCAAGGTCTAGTTTAGCGTATAGTGAATACGGCATTAGATTTATACTAGCACCTAAGTTTGCTAATGCTTCTATTGAACTAACACTACCCAGAAAACATGGAATTGTGAAACTTCCTGGATCAGATAATTTTTCTGGTATCTTATTCAACAGCACTGCTGAACAATTAGCATTCATAGTAACAGCCGAGAGTTCTTCCATTTTCTTTCTATTTGAGATTAGATCTTTCAAGAATTTAGCATATCTAGGCATTCCTGAAATCACATCAATGAAAGGAAGATTTACATTTATCTGTTTAAACATATCCAAGAATTTGGATTGCTCGGCTTCAAGTTTCTCTTTCTTCATTTTACTCGGGTAAGGAAGTGGTGGTTGGTATGGTTTAACATAAGGTTTATCCTTAACTGTGTTATCTTCATTAACCTTCTCAACTACCGGTTCTGTTTCCTTATCTTGTTCAGGTTGTGGTTCTTGTGGAGTAGGAATAGCTTCATCAGAAGTTACAGGTATTTCAGGTGGTTTAAGTGTTGTACCACTTCTTGTGGTAATGGCTTTAGCTGTTTCATTCCGGGGGTTTGCATTTGTATCACTAGGTAAACTTCCCGGTTTTCTTTCACCTATTAACCTTGCTAGGTTACTTACTTCTTGTTCCAAGTTTTGAATAGAAGCTTGTTGATTTCTAAATGCTTGAGCATTTTGTTCATTTATTTGTTTCTGAGATGTGAAAAACTGCGTTTGAGTTTCAACTAGCTTTGTCATCACATCTTCTAAATTTGGCTTTTTATCATCAGTTTGTTGTGGTGGTTTGTTTTGAAAATTAGGTCTTTGCTGATTGTAAGTATTGTTGGATACTTGTTGATTGCTAGGACCTTGTTGGTTGTTGTATGGAATATTTCGGTTATAGTTCTGGTTTTGATTGTAAATCGGTCTTGGCGGTTGATAATTATTCTGATAATTATTTCCAGGCCTTTGGTTTATGTATGAAATATTCTCTCTTTGTTCCATTGTTAATTCAATACTGAGACAATCTTTTGTCAAATGTGGTCCTCCACACTGCTCACAACTAATTCGTATTGAGTGAATATCCTTAGTCATCTTTTCCATTCGTCTCTCGACAGCATCTATCTTTGCGGAAATGGAATCTAAGTCATGGCTAGAATCGGCTCTAGCTGCTTTAGATGATCTAACGATATCTTTTTCTTGGTGCCACTCATGTGAGTGGGAAGCAGTGTTATCAATAATTTTATAAGCATCAGTTTCGGTTTTCTTCATAATGGAACCACCAGCTGCTATATCTATGTCTTTTCTTGTAGTGATGTCGCATCCTTGGTAGAATATTTGTACTATTTGACAGGTGTCTAAACCATGTTGCGGACATTCTCTTAATAACTTTCCAAATCTTGTCCATGCCTCATATAGAGTTTCATTTAGTTTCTGTGTGAACGTAACAATTTCTCCTTGAAGTCTTACGGCTTTAGATGCCGGAAAGAATTGTTTAAGAAATTTTTCAACTAAAACGTCCCATGTATCAATCGCCCCTTCAGGTAATGATTCCAACCAATCTTTGGCTTCTCCCTTTAAAGTCCAGGGAAATAACATGAGATATATCTGTTCATCTTCCACTTCTCTTATTTTAAATAGTGTGCAGATCCTATTAAAGGTACGCAGATGTTCATTTGAATCTTCCTTCGGCGCACCACTAAATTGGCATTGATTAGTCACCATGTGTAGAATTTGTCCTTTGATTTCATAATCTGGCGCATAATGTCTGGATGAGTAATTGCGTGACCTTGGCCAGTGCGTTTAGCTCTCATTCGGTCTTCCATACTTAAAGGTTCTAGATTCTCCATAATTGAATTTGTTGAATCGGAATCACTAGAGGATTCTAGTTTAATGGTTCGTTCCTCAACAATCTCTGTTTGAATGATTGGTGGTTCTGGAGGAAAAATTAATGGTTCAGGATCTACGAATCGTCCTTGAATATTCTCCGGATTCTCAATTGTGAGGTCGGGTTCAAAAAATGGATTATCGGAAATTTGAATTGGAGTACTTGGTCGACTGGATGACGATTCTAAAGAAAAATCAACGGCGGTAATATTAGCTAGATGTCTTGATCTAGTTATAGGTGGTGAACGTACAAAAGGTGGTGAACGTCTTGCTCGGTGCATTCACTGAATATCCTATTAGTTTTTAAAAAGGAAAGAAAAATTATATAAGTTATCCAATTAATAGACTTTTCTGATTTTGCTCACGTTTCGAATAGCCAAAAGATGCAGCAGAGGGGCAGGATTCGTTTGGTCTCAATATAATTGATGACTGTTTGGCTCCAATAACCCGGTCCACGTACAAATCCAACTATTACTACGAACCAGAAAATTTTGATGTCTATCAATTTAACCACTTAAAATAAATTTTCATAATTTTAAGAAATTTAGATAAGAAGTAGAATAAAAAATCTATGTCCTAAAAACTAGAATAGCGAGAAATAAGAAAGAAAAAGAGCGTGTCGGAAAAAGATCGAAAAATAAAAATAAGAAAGAAAAAGAGTGACTTATAGAACTTAAAAACACTCGACTAACCCAACCTTATTACTATCACTAACTTAAAATTATAATCGGAAATTGAGATTACTAATTAGAATGATAATTGATACATAGGTAAAAGGCGTCTAAAAATATTAAAGCTTACAAGTAAAACTATATCCCAAATGGCAATAACTTAAAAAGAAACTAAAACTTAAAAAGGCGTCGCAAAATTCTAAAGCACCTAAATCTTAGTCTAAAGAAAAAGCACTTAAGGGATTTTACGGCAAAGCCTACAAATCTAGAAATAAAAATATAACTATGGCAAAAACTAAGTTTAAAACTAAAAACTAGCGAAAAATACAAATATTACGCTAAAACAATTAAAAAGGGACAAAATATAAAAATATACTAAAAGTTGTGAAAATTACAATTTTTATAAAAATATTATTTTTATATTATTTAATTTATAAAACTATTAATTTTATAAACTAATTAAACTAATTAAAATTTAAAATACAATTTATTTTAAAAATTTAAAACTAATTATAATAATAATTAAGTAATTAGGGTTAATAATAATAAATAATAATTACACCGTAATAAATGCTGTTAGGGTTTGTGTGTGGCCCGTGTCAGACGGCTTCGCGAGTTGCGGTGCTCGAAGCTGGAAACTCCGCGAGTTGCGAGGTTCCAATTTTCAGATCAGGAGCTTTCGTTTGACAGGTTTATATTTTGTTTTATTTTTTTTATTTTTCTGTTTTAATTTTCTGTTTTAATAAATATATAAAATATTAATATAAATTAAATAAAAACTTATGTTTTAAAAACTAAAATAAAAATAGAAATACTTTATAATTTTAAAAAAAAATCTTAAAAATAGATTTATATATATATATATATATTTTTTTCGGTTTTTAATTTTTTTAATTTTTTTAATTTTAAAAAGTATATATTTTACAAAAACTAATTAAAACTTAATAAGAAATTTTTTTTTTTTATATTAGCGTTGCGCTTCCGGCTTTTAAGCTAGATGTTCCCCGGCAGCGGCGCCAAAAATACTTGATGTTTTGCGAGGTGTATATAAAATAGCTATTAAATTTTACAAGGAAATACTATTAAATACGATACAATTTTACACAAGATATTTATTTATTTAGAGAATGGATATACTTAAACCTTGCTACAACACTTATAGGCAGTGTACCTAATCGTACAGTAGTGTAGTTTTTAGTAAGTCCGGTTCGTTCCACAGGGAAAATCTTTTAATCAAAGCTTAACGCTATATTAGTTTAATTTTAAAAAAATATAAATATATATATATATAAGTAATATTATTATTATAAAGGGGGGTTTTTACCGTTTAGTGACCGGTTTGTCAATTTTAAAACTTTAGTCGCAGTTAAAACAAAATGTAAAATATTAAATAAATAAAAGACTTAATTTAAAGCATAAAGTAAATAACGATAATGAAATTGCGAATAATAAAAGTGCGATAAAATAAACTTGCGATAATTAAAAAGTACGATAATTAAAAGTGCAATTAAATACAATAACAATAAAAATGCGATAATTAGAAGTGCAATTAAATATAAAATAAAGGAAATTAAAAATGAAATAAAAGAATTATGCTTATTTAAACTTCCGTAATCATGATGTTTGACGTGTTGATTTTAGTTTTATTCCCATGGGTTAATTGTCCTTTGTCCTGGATTATTTAATATGTCCGTCTAGTTTTTGTCCATAACAGTCCATCAGTCATAAATATAAAGTGCGAGTGTCCTCGTCAAATTATCCTTATACCCGAAGTTAAATATTCCAACTAATTGGAGACTTAAACTGTAACAAGATTTTAATACTTTGTTTAATAATTACACCAGGATGTCGACTGAGTGTAACCCAAGATTTTAATACTTTGTTAACAATTATGCCAAGTGTCCTTGTACATAATTTCACCCCTGTTATAATAATTCTAGTGACTATTAATCCATTCCCGTGTCCGGTTAAATGAACGATTATTCGTACATATAAATACCCCGCCCATCGTGTCCAATTGAGTGTATATGGTTATTTATAGGGACGTTCAATTGTAAATCTTTATATTAAAATTAACAAACTATCATTTAGTTAAACAAATATAAAGCCCATTAATAGCCCATAGTCTAATTTCTACAAGTGTCGTTCTTTTGTCCAAACCCCAATTATGGTACAAAGCCCAATTACCCAATTTTAGTAATTAGCCCAACATCATGATTACTTCAGATTAAATAAGCATAATAATAACTTAGCTACGAGACATTAAATTAAAAAGGTTGAACATAACTTACAATGATTAAAAATAGCGTAGCGTTATACGGACAGAATTTCGACTTACACCCTTACAACATTCGCTAACATACCCTTATTATTAGGATTAAAATTAAAAATAAAATTAAAATATAAATTATAAATATAAATATTACGTATAGATAGATGGATGGATATATTTTGATATTAAAATTCGTCGAACTGCGTTGGCTTTTATAGGCATTTCATTTTTTGGGGCTCCGCGAGTCGCGGTTCTTTTAGCCTTCGAACTCCGCAAGTCGCGGAGTTCGTTTTTACAGCTCATTCAGCCTTGGCTCTTTGTTTGCCGACGATTTTAAATAATAATATACTATATATATATAATTTTTAAGAATTATTTATATATTATATTATATTCATGTGCATAGTTGACTTGTAATTTTTAGTCCGTTGCGTCGAGCGTTGAGAGTTGACTCTGGTCCCGGTTCCGGATTTTCGAACGTCCTTGTGTACAATTTAATATCTTGTACTTTGCGTTTTGAATCTTGTACTCTTGTAATTTCGAGACGTTTCTTATCAATAATTGGAACCTCTTTGATTGTATTTTGTACTTTTGAGCTTTTTGGTCATTTGCGTCTTCAATTCGTCGAATCTGTCTTTTGTCTTCACCTTTTAATATTTAAACGAATATCACTTGTAAATAGAACAATTGCAACTAAAAGCTTGTCTTTCTTGGGGAATAATGCTATGAAATATATGTTCGTTTTTAGCATTATCAGAAACCCCAAAAACACCGAAGCATATATGTCAATTTTTAGGATTGGCTGGTTACTACAGAAGATTCATCCAAGATTTCTCCAAAATAGCAAAACCCTTGACTGCATTAACGCATAAAGGGAAGAAATTTGAATGGAAGGATGAACAAGAGAAGGCGTTTCAATTATTGAAGAAAAAGCTAACTACGGCACCTATACTGTCATTGCCTGAAGGGAATGATGATTTTGTGATATATTGTGACACCTCAAAGCAAGGTCTCGGTTGTGTATTAATACAACGAACAAAGGTAATTGCTTATGCGTCTAGACAATTGAAGATTCACGAGCAAAATTATACGACGCATGATTTGGAATTAGGCGCGGTTGTTTTTGCATTAAAGACTTGGAGGCACTACTTATATGGGGTCAAAAGTATTATATATACCGACCACAAAAGTCTTCAACACATATTTAATCAGAAACAACTGAACATGAGGCAGCGTAGGTGGATTGAATTGTTGAATGATTACGACTTTGAGATTCATTACCACCCGGGGAAGGCAAATGTGGTAGCTGACGCCTTGAGTAGAAAGGACAGAGAACCCATTTGAGTAAAATCTATGAATATAATGATTCACACTAACCTTACTACTCAAATAAAGGAGGCGCAACAAGGAGTTTTAAAAGAGGGAAATTTAAAAGATGAAATACCCAAATGATCGGAGAAGCATCTTAATATTCGGGAAGACGGAACCCGGTATAGGGCTGAAAGAATTTGGGTACCAAAATTTGGAGATATGAGAGAAATGGTACTTAGAGAAACTCATAAAACCAGATACTCAATACATCCTGGAACGGGGAAGATGTACAAGGATCTTAAGAAACATTTTTGGTGGCCAGGTATGAAAGCCGATATTGCTAAATATGTAGGAGAATGTTTGACGTGTTCTAAGGTCAAAGCTGAACATCAGAAACCATCAGGTCTACTACAACAACCTGAAATCCAGGAATGGAAATGGGAAAACATTACCATGGATTTCATCACTAAATTGCCAAGGACTGCAAGTGGTTTTGATACTATTTAGGTAATAGTTGATCGTCTCACCAAATCAGCACACTTCCTGCCAATAAGAGAAGATGATAAGATGGAGAAGTTAGCACGACTGTATTTGAAGGAAGTCGTCTCCAGACATGGAATACCGATCTCTATTATCTCTGATAGGTATGGCAGATTTATTTCAAGATTCTGGCAGACATTACAGCAAGCATTAGAAACTCGTCTAGACATGAGTACTGCCTATCATCCACAAACTGATGGGCAGAGTGAAAGGACGATACAAACGCTTGAAGACATGCTACGAGCTTGTGTTATTGATTTCGGAAACAGTTGGGATCGACATCTACCGTTAGCAGAATTTTCCTACAACAACAGCTACCATTCAAGCATTGAGATGGCGCCGTTTGAAGCACTTTATGGTAGAAAGTGCAAGTCTCCGATTTTTGGAGTGAAGTGGGGGATAGATAGATTACGGGTCCGGAGATAATACAAGAAACTACCGAGAAAATCATCCAAATTCAACAAAGATTGAAAACCGCCAGAGTCGACAAAAGAGCTACGCGGACAGTAAAAGAAAAGATATAGAGTTTGAAATTAGAGAAATGGTCATGCTTAAGGTTTCACCTTGGAAAGGCGTTGTTTGATTTGGTAAACGGGGGAAACTAAATCCAAGGTACATTGGACCATTCAAGATTATAGATCGTGTCGGACCAGTAGCTTACCAACTAGAGCTACCTAAATAACTCGCGGCTGTACATAACACTTTTCACGTCTCAAATTTGAAGAAATGTTTTGCTAAAGAAGATCTCACTATTCCGTTGGACGAAATCCAAATCAATGAAAAACTTCAATTCATTGAAGAACCCATCGAAATAATGGATCGTGAGGTTAAGAGACTTAAACAAAACAAGATACCGATTGTTAAGGTTCGATGAAATGCTCGTAGAGGACCTGAGTTCACCTGGTAGCGTGAAGATCAGATGAAGAAGAAATACCCGCATTTATTTCCAGAAGATACGTCAACACCTCCAACTGCTTAAAATTTTGGGACGAAATTTATTTAACGGGTAGGTACTGTAGTGACCCGAACTTTTCCATGTTTATATATATATATATATTAAATGAAATTTTTATTTACATGATTAAGTGTTTCCAACATGTTAAGCAATCAAACTTGTTAAGACTTGATTAATTGAAATAGGTTTCATATAGACA
This sequence comes from Rutidosis leptorrhynchoides, assembly GCF_046630445.1. Lineage (NCBI taxonomy): Eukaryota > Viridiplantae > Streptophyta > Magnoliopsida > Asterales > Asteraceae > Rutidosis > Rutidosis leptorrhynchoides. The sequence continues at coordinate 199,434,298 of NC_092338.1, forward strand.
ATTGACCACCCAAGTTGACCGGTGATTAACGAACGTTAAAAATTGTAAAAACTATACGATGACATATATATGGTTATATATATAGTTAACATGATTTTATTATAAGTATGTATCTCATTAGGTATTTTAACAATGAGTTATATACATAAAAATGAGACTATTAATTTAAGAAACTCGAAAACGATATATATAACGATTATCGTTATAACAACGTCTTACTAGGTACATATGAATCATATTCAGATATTTATACACTTGGTTAATTATGTTAAATGATAAGTAAATATATTATTAAGTATATTAACAATGAAATACATATGTAAAAATAAGACTACTAACTTAATGATTTCGAAACGAGACATATATGTAACGATTATCGTTGTAACGACATTTAACTGTATATATATCATACTAAGATATATTATATATCATAATATCATGATAATATAACAATTTAACATCTCATTTGTTATAATAAACAATGGGTTAACCACATTCAACAAGATCGTTAACCTAAAGGTTTCAAAACAACATTTACATGTAACGACTAACGATGACTTAACGACTCAGTTAAAATGTATATACATGTAGTGTTTTAATATGTATTCATACACTTTTGAAAGACTTCAAGACACTTATCAAAATACTTCTACTTAACAAAAATGCTTACAATTACATCCTCGTTCAGTTTCATCAACAATTCTACTCGTATGCACCCGTATTCGTACTCGTACAATACACAGCTTTTAGATGTATGTACTATTGGTATATACACTCCAATGATCAGCTCTTAGCAGCCCATGTGAGTCACCTAACACATGTGGGAACCATCATTTGGCAACTAGCATGAAATATCTCATAAAATTACAAAAATATGAGTAACCATTCATGACTTATTTACATGAAAATAAAATTACATATCCTTTATATCTAATCCATACACCAACGACCAAAAACACCTACAAACACTTTCATTCTTCAATTTTCTTCATCTAATTGATCTCTCTCAAGTTCTATCTTCAATTTCTAAGTGTTCTTCATAAATTCCAAAAGTTCTAATTTCATAAAATCAAGAATACTTCCAAGATTGCAAGTTTACTTCCAAGTTTTCTAAATCCATTCCAAGTAATCATCCAAGATCAAGAAACCTTTGTTACTTACAGTAGGTAATCTTTCTAATACAAGGTAATAATCATATTCAAAATTTAATTCAATTTCTATAACTATAACAATCTTATTTCGAGTGGAAATCTTACTTGAAATTGTTTTCGTGTCATGATTCTGCTTCAAGAACTTTCAAGCCATCCAAGGATCCTTTGAAGCTAGATCTATTTTTCTCATTTCCAGTAGGTTTATCCAAGGAACTTGAGGTAGTAATGATATTCATAACATCATTCGATTCATACATATAAAGCTATCTTATTCGATGGTTTAAACTTGTAATCACTAGAACATAGTTTAGTTAATTCTAAACTTGTTCGCAAATAAAAGTTAAACCTTCTAACTTGACTTTTAAAATCAACTAAATACATGTTCTATATCTATATGATATGCTAACTTAATGATTTAAAACCTGAAAACACGAAAAACACCGTCGTAACAACACCGCGGGCTGTTTTGGGTTAGTTAATTAAAAATTATGATAAACTTTGATTTAAAAGTTGTTATTCTGGGAAAATGATTTTTATTATGAACATGAAACTATATCCAAAAATTATGGTTAAACTCAAAGTGGAAGTATGTTTTCTAAAATGGTCATCTAGACGTCGTTCTTTAGACTGAAATGACTACCTTTACAAAAACGACTTGTAACTTATTTTTCTGACTATAAAACTATACTTTTTCTGTTTAGATTCATAAAATAGAGTTCAATATGAAACCATAGCAATTTGATTCACTCAAAACGGTTTTAAATGAAGAATTTATGGGTAAAACAAGATTGGATAATTTTTCTCATTTTAGCTACGTGAAAATTTGTAACAAATCTATTCCAACCATAACTTAATCAACTTGTATTGTATATTATGTAATCTTGAGATACCATAGACAAGTATACAATGTTTCGACCTATCATGTCGACACATCTATATATATTTCGGAACAACCATAGACACTCTATATGTGAATGTTGGAGTTAGCTATACAGGGTTGAGGTTGATTCCAAAATATATATAGTTTGAGTTGTGATCAATACTGAGATACGTATACACTGGGTCGTGGATTGATTCAAGATAATATTTATCGATATATTTCTGTACATCTAACTGTGGACAACTAGTTGTACGTTACTAACGAGGACAGCTGACTTAATAAACTTAAAACATTAAAATATATTAAAAGTGTTGTAAATGTATTTTGAACATACTTTGATATATATGTATATATTGTTATAGGTTCGTGAATCAACCAGTGGCCAAGTCTTACTTCCCGATGAAGTAAAAATCTGTGAAAGTGAGTTATAGTCCCACTTTTAAAATGTAATATTTTTGGGATGAGAATACATGCAGGTTTTATAAATGATTTACAAAATAGACAAAAGTACGTGAAACTACATTCTATGGTTGAATTATCGAAATCGAATATGCCCCTTTTTATTAAGTCTGGTAATCTAAGAATTAGGGAACAGATACCCTAATTGACGCGAATCCTAAAGATAGATCTATTGGGCCTAACAAACCCCATCCAAAGTATCGGATGCTTTAGTACTTCAAAATTTATATCATATCCAAAGGGTGTCCCGGAATGATGGGGATATTCTTATATATGCATCTTGTTAATGTCGGTTACCAGGTGTTCACCATATGAATGATTTTTATCTCTATGTATGGGATGTGTATTGAAATATGAAATCTTGTGGTCTATTATTACGATTTGATATATATAGGTTAAACCTATAGCTTACCAACATTTTTGTTGACGTTTAAAGCATGTTTATTCTCTGGTGAATACTAAGAGTTTCCGCTGTTGCATACTAAAATAAGGACAAGATTTGAAGTCCATGTTTGTATGATATTGTGTAAAAACTGCATTCAAGAAACTGATTTCGATGTAACATATTTGTATTGTAAACCATTATGTAATGATCGTGTGTAAACAGGATATTTTAGATTATCATTATTTGATAATCTACGTAAAGCTTTTTAAACCTTTATTTATGAAATAAAGGTTATGGTTTGTTTTAAAAATGAATGCAGTCTTTGAAAAACGTCTCATATAGAGGTCAAAACCTCGCAACGAAATCAATTAATATGGAACGTTTTTAATCAATAAGAACGGGACATCTCAGTTTTGGCCGGCCTTCAAGTGTTTGAGGTTAAGGGGTTAACCTTAGGATTTTTGGGTATACGCATATATATATATATATATATATATATATATATATATATATATATATATATATATATATATATATATATATATATATATATATATATATATATATAGTTTGTTTATCCTCACTAAGCTTTATAGCTTACCCTCTCGTTGATATTATTTTTATAGGTTCGCAAGGTAGAGGCTCAGGTAAGCGTGAGAATTAGTGGACTTTTGCGGGTTACTTTAGAAGACTTGCTTTTGGATTGATTTAGGATTGGGTAGTGTTTACCCAATCACCATGCTCGGTTTTATGTAGAGTTTAAACACTTTGTGTCGAAAGTGTCTTTTGAGTCATGTTAAAACGGGTCATTGTGCTCCCGGTGTCGTCAAGCCCGTGTCGTTGATCTAAAGTACTTAAGTTATGCATTTATGTCGTTAAAAATGTTTTTGGGTCAATGGACGTTTTGTGGTTACTAAAATTGGAGCTTGTGTAATAAAATGGAAATCAGCATCATGCCAAGGCTTAGGTCGCACAACGGCCCATTGGGGTGTGTCGTGGGTTAACAGCGAAAATGGGACCCGAGGGCATGATAGTCACTGACCTTCAGCAATAGTTGTAAGCCGCGCCGCGGCTGGTCCAGGCGCGCCGCGGGTCAGTGCTGTCAGGGGTGGTTGATGTTAATAATATTAATGTATTATAAAGGAAAAAATTTTATGGGCCGGAGAATGACGGGTTGGGTCGTTTCAAGTGGTATCAGAGCATGGTCTAAGGGATTTAGGGGACTTGAGATAGGTGTCTAGACTTAGACTTTTGTGTGTGCTTAATTGTTGCGGGACTTGTAGGAGTCCAAGTCGGACGGGGATTCGATTAGTGCCTTAGTGCGTAGATGAACTAACTAGGATTGTAATTGTGTTGTGATATTATACTTGCGGTGTTTATATCGTGTAGAGTTTGTGTTTGTGTTTGTGTATATCATCGAGCAGGATAATCATTGTACTAATGAGTTGAGACGGCGTGTGCACGTAATAATTACTAGCTACCATTGTTACGAGTGCAAATCATGTCTAACAAGTGATGTACGATGGGTGTTAAGCAAGATGGGACGGTGTTGTGTGTATGATTTATTTTGAGTTCGTTGTTTAATCGTTTTACGTTCTTTAGAATGACGATGAGAAGTGGGTTTTCAAATGAAGAACGAAGTGAAGATGATGAGATGACGGCTAGGATTGAAGCCAAGGTTATGGAGCGAATGAGTGTACTTCGGGAAGAGTTTGAAAGGGGTTTCTCAAACCTCGAGGTGATGGTGAAAAGGAGTTTAGTTACAAGAACTTTAGAGTGACTAAAACTCCCATGTAATATGGAGATCTCTATCTGTTAGTGAGTACTGGTTGGATCTAGGATGTCGAAGGGTGTTTTCATACAAGTGAATGTCCTCCGGACAAGAAAACGAGACTCACTACGAGTTTGTTGTGGGGTAATGCGAAGAACTGGTTGGATGGTAAGATTGATATCGTTGGTGAAAAACTATTCACGAGGTTGTCGTGGGACGATTTTAAGAAGAAATTCTTTGAGGAGTTCCCGACACAAGCCGATTGGACGCAGATGCATGATGAGTTGCGAAGTTTTCAACAAGGGTCTATGCACCTGAATACTCTTAGGGCTACCTTTTTGTTTAAGGCTATATTTTGCCCCGAGTATACAAATAATGATAGGTAGTTGATGGAGGATTTTTGTAATACTTTGAATGATGATTTGCTTAGGAAAATTAGCATTGGGCAAGTGGACCCTTTTGCTAAGCTATTTGTCGTGGCTAAGGGTTTTGAATCATATGCTCCTACGATGGTTGTTGATACTTTGGGTGAGAGAAGGGTTAAATTGTATGGCGCTCCGAACAAGAAAGCTAGAAGTGCTATTGAGAGCACGGGTAGCGAGAGGAAAAGAGTGTCGGATACTAGTGCATCTAGATGTTTCAATTATGGAGAAAGGGGGCACGAGTGCTAGGAGTGAACGATATCGAGAAGTAGCGGCATTGTGTGTTTCAATTGCCGTAGAGAAGGACATCGAAAGGCGATGTGTCCTGATCTAGCAGTAGCGGGCGTTACGAGAAGACGTTTAGGTACTTTTAGCTAAATAATTGGACGTGTACATTTTGTTATAGCAAGTGGCGTGTAAGTAAGACTTAGCAAAACTTTATACTCCGTTGGAGATAATTTGTAGCGAGCGGTCGGCTTACGTATGCGGTTTCGTGTTGCACTCGGTTGAGTGTGTGGTTAATGAGTTGTGCCTTGACTCTATTATGTGAGTCTTATGTTGTTAGGCACTTGGAGGTATAAGGGTCGTTAAACTTGCTTGGTGAGACCCGTAGGACGTGAGTTGTGATAATGTCCTCGTGAGTGGAAAATTATACGTGTATGTATATAGTGTATTTATTGTGTGCTATGGTATGAACCAAAGAGCCGGTAGTGCCATAGCATGTGCGAATGTGCTATGATGTGAACCAAAGAGCCGGTAGCATCATGGCATGTGTGTTGTAGTGTGAACCAAAGAACTGGTAACACTATAGCATGATTTGTTAGGGTGTGAACCAAAGAGCCGGTAGCACCTTAGCGTGAGTTTGTTAGAGTGTGAATCAAAGAGCCGGTAGCACTTTAGCGTGAGTATGACTCAGTGTTATGATGTGAACCAAAGAGCCGATAGCATCGTGACGAATGCGTAGTGGCGTGAACCAAAGAGCCGGTAACGTCATAGCATGTGATGTATGGTGTGAACCAAAGAGCTGGTAGCACTATAGCGTGAGTATGGTTAACCATATTGTGTGTGTGGGTGTGTTAGGTGGGTTTAAGTTCGCGAGTTCGATACCACCTAAGGGTTAGTGTTACAAGGCATATGTATACTTTCAGTCATTATGCGAGTACCAGCGGTCATTGTGCAAGTATCGTTCCCTTGTGTGTGCGTGTTATTGGGTTAGTGTGTACCGGGTGTTATATCACCATGCGAGGGTACGTGACGTGTGTTCGTCTGATTTTAGAGTGTTGTGTTTTGACGCTTGTTGTGAGTGATGTGGCGAGTGACATCCTGACGTAAGGATTCGCTCTTCGTTGGCCACTTGATATAGTGTGTTGAGTGATCTCATGAGATTTCACTCTTTGTTGACCACGATTGTGGTTTGATGTGTGGCGAGTGTTGTTCACACTTTGTCGGCCACTTTTGCATGTGAGTTATGTAGTGAGTGTTATTCACTCTTTGTCGACAACTTTTCGTGTGTGTATGCATTGTAGCGCCATTTTGAGAGGCGCTTTCGTTGGCCACGTACTTGTGCGAGTAGAGTCATCGTTGTTGACTATTCTTTGATGTGTGAAGGGAACTGTGTTAACGGTTATGACAGTGTGCGGAGGGGTGTGAGTCTTGGTGTCTCCAAGCATCTCCTTAGTGATGAGTGGAAGGATTTCTAGGCTAGCTATGCGGCCTATGTGTATCGTGACTAGCAGGTGTCGCTAGAAAGTTGTGGGCGTTGAGCCATGAGGTTCGTTAAAGTGTGTGACCTCGAGATGACGGGTGACGTGTGACACCAGGAATAGACCCTGTAAGGGTCTAGTGTTGTGTCTCGGTGGTAGTAGTAGGATATTACATAACACTGTGTCAGATGCCTCCTTATACATGCTAGTGTAATGTTTGACTCCGATGGTGTGATTACTTTGTAATTGGGTACCGGTGAGAAACCCGAATATACAACTGTGGTTTATTGTAGTGTTTAGCGGGCGTTAACATTTGACTGATTTGAAAGATCGAGGTTGAGTTCCTTATTATTAGTCCGCGGAGAATTGTTGAGTATGACCAACGTCGAGACCGGTCGTGTGTGTTGTGGAATGTCGAATTTCCGCGAGATGTTATCATCTTAGCGGTGACAATGTGGGGTTAAAATCCTAAGTGGGGGAGTATGTACCCAGAGGGTACGGTGTTGCTTCGATTTGGTAGGCGTGTTCAGGCGGTTTGTTGGAAGTCGTCCCGTTCGGTGAGCGATCTCGGGACGTAAAGTGGTGATTCTTGAGTGTCTCATGTAGAGATACGTTAGTGTAGAGCGCGTTCGAGAGCGAGTTCTCTAGAGTATTGAGGACTTGTATGAGCGAGAAGTGATAAGATCATCCTTAATGGACGATCGAAATGATGTTCACAGGGTAATGGTAGACGAGTTGTGAGTCATGCAAGGTTGCATGTCAGTTGGAGTTACCGAAGAGCTTGCGGGAAATTGCACCACCGTGTGCGTAGTGTGGATGACCCAAATTAGTTGACGATTGGTGAGGATACACTAAGTTGTAAATTAGAGTGTGCCAAGGAATCATGAAGGATAGTTATGTGGTTGAAACATTGCATGGCGAGAAAGTGTGACCGATAGGATGCAATGGTGGCATCAATGGGGTGTAGAGTTGTGTGAAAACTTGAAAAGCTGAGGAAAGCGAATTTTCCTTTTTCGCGATGAGGTTTGGATCACGAGGACCTGATCCATTATAAGTGGGGGAGAGTTGTAACACCCCAAATTCTTTCCCAGGTCTGAGCCGTGCCACGAACCCTAGAGTCGTGATGCAGGTTAATATGTGAGCTGTTGGTGAAGCCTTTAGTACCTTTCGTGGGCAGATGCTGATTCGGCATTTTAAAAAGGGGTTAAATTGGGGCTTTTTGGTCAATTCACATAGGAGCCGGTTTTTGTGCCACAAAACTGATACAAACCTCATCTTATCTTCATTTTATCCCATCTCATCCACTCAAACACTCTCTTCTTGACTTAGAGAGATAAACCCATTTTTAGTGTGAGAGAGGTTGATTTGGAGAAGAAGATGCTTGATTCTCAACAAAGTCCGAGTGTTAAAGTTGTTCATCTCACTCTTAGCTACATTTTGAGAGTAGTGGCAAGTCTCGAATCTAATTTTCATTATTTATGACTGTTGTTCAATTTAGGGTTTTAAACTTGCATGTTCTTGTGTAAACCCCACTAGTTAGTAAATGGGTGATTTAGACTAGTGGCGGGTGTGGTTGACCCTCGTTAGTGGATATTGGGTTGGTTGATGATTTGGCCATGTTAGGGCTAGTAATTTGGAGTATAATCACTAGGCTTAGTGATTATGGAAGTATTGGAACCCATTTGAGTGTATTTGGAAGACTAATTTTGAAATGGGTCAAAATTAGGGTTTGTAGGTAATTTTGAGAAAGATAAGTGTTTAACACTTATGATTTAGTTTAATTGGCGTATTACGACCATTTTCACTAGTGTTAGTGCTTATTAATTAGTTTGGGCACGGTTTGGGCACGGTTTGTGCTTGGAAGTGCAATTGGGTCAAAATTGCACTAAGTGTCAATTTGGGTTGGTTTGTAATCCACCCTAATTGTGTTGTTATGTGATAAATGGAATAGGAACTTTCCATTGACGTGTTGCGGATTATTCAGTTGCATTCATCAAGGCGCTAAGGTAAGTGTAAATATATTATATGCGTATGTATGCATAGGATGTGTGCAGGTGGGGTAAAGTGATCCTTGGGCATTCGAGTTCACTTTACATGTGTGTGAGATGATGGACTCTATGAGATTTGGGTCTACGTGGCACGTTTGTGCGTTTTGGGTTACCACCCTTGGGGTAGTGAATCTCGGGTGTATCGGATTCACGTTGACAAGTAGGTCAACCCCGTCATTGTTGTTGAGATGAGTTAGGTAGTGAATCGTGTGTGGTTTAGGATTCACAATGTCGCGTGTGGTTTCAGACATTCCCATTGATGACTTAGGGTAGTGAATCTCATGTGGTTTCAGATTCACTTAGGCGGGTGTAGTTTCGACCAACACTATAATCGTTGAGGTGAAGGTGGTGAATCACATGTGATTTCGGATTCAATAGGCGTGTGTGGTTTCGTCCGGCCTTCAAGTGTTTGAGGTTAAGGGGTTAACCTTGGGATTTTTGGGTAGACGCATATATATATATATATATATATATATATATATATATATATATATATATATATATATATATATATATATATATATATATATATATATATATATATATATATATATATATATATATATATATATATATATATATATATATATATATATATATTGCTATGTTGTAGTTAATCTTGTGGATTTGGCATTGTGTACGTTATGTATAGCTTGTTAGTTATACGTGGATGCGGTATGTGTTTACTATTTGTGTTGGTGATACGCATTCATTTTATGCATATGTATGTATATTGTATGTTTAACCTCACTAAGCTTTATAGCTTACCCTCTCGTTGATATTTTTTTTATAGGTTCCCAAGGTGGCGGCTCGGGTAAGCGTGAGAACTAGTGGACTTTTGCGGGTTACTTTAGATGAATTGCTTTTGGATTGATTTAGGATTGGGTAGTGTTTTCTTAATCACCATGCTCGGTTTTATGTAGAGTTTAAACACTTTGGGTCGAAAGTGTCTTTTGGGTCATGTTAAAACGAGTCATTGTGCTCCTGTGGTCGTCAAGCCCGTGTCGTTGATCTAAAGTACTTAAGTTATGTATTTATATCGTCAAACATGTTTTTTGGTCAATGGACGTTTTGTGGTTACTAAAATTGGAGCTTGTGTAATAAAATGGAAATCAGCATTAGGCCAAGGCTTAGCCCGCGTCGCGGCCCATTGGGGCGCGCCGCGGGTTAACAAAGAAAATGGGACCCGAGGGCATGATAGTCACTGACCTTCAGTAATAGTTGTAAGCCGCGCCGCGGCTGGTCCAGGAGTGCCGCGGGCCAATGCTGTCAGGGGTGGTTAATGTTAATAACATTAATGTATTATAAAGGAAAAAGTTTTATGGGCCGAAAAATGACGGGTTTGGTCGTTTCACTCAGCTTAATCAAAAGGTTTCTCAAGATTCATTGCCACATCTTCAGGTAATTTTTTGAACGGAAGATTACTGAAGTAGGGAACATGGATGGAATTTTCGTAAGGATCCTTGAACAAGTTTTCATAGAAACTCAAAGCTTCTTTCTTCACATCAATTGGATCTTTCTCTTATATTCCAATAATGTTCAATCCCCGGATGTTATTAGAATTCTGTCTCTGTCGAATAAAGGAGTGAAAATATCTTCAGTTTTTGTCACCCACCAACACCATCTAGTTTTTGTTTTCTGCCTTAACATACTAGCTTTTTGCTGTTCTTTGTCGTCAATTTTTTCGTTACATTCAACCATGTGCAGTGTCCATTATCATCAAGTAATCCAGATTCAGCCTTCGCTTCCATAGCTTCGACATATTTTTTCAAGTTTTGAATTTCCTCATCAATGTTCCCATTCTGAGATTTGAACCATATATTAAGTACGAACTTGACCGCTTTCAGTTTGTTTCGAAACTCGCAGTCACGTCGATAACTAAGTGGCTTGCTATTCCATATATTAACAACAATATTGGCGGCTTCTTCAAACTCCATCTAAATATCAAAAACCTTTATTGGCGTAGGTTTAAAATCAATCTCCTTATCCCTTAACATCAGCAGATAGTGATCAGATAGATCCATTTCAAGTGTCGTAACTGATAACTCCTTAATAATCACGAAAATCTTCAGATTTTAGAAAGCGATCAAGTTTGCTAAATTTTGTAATGTCGTCACTTACTCCAGTAAATTTCATCCCTTCCAATAGAACCTCGAGCAACTTGGATCGATCAATGAGGTCATTAAATAATTTAGCCCATCCCTCTTTGAAATTGCAATTAATTCTCTCATCGTGAAACCTAACCTGGTTAAAGTCTCCACTTAACACCGACGCAATATCATTGGAATTTACCAATACATCAAGACTATCTCAAAATTTTAATTTCCTAACATCACCGTGTAGGCCATAAACTTTTCGACTGCAATCTCTTTACCAATCCCAACCCAAAACCCCTTTATAGCCAGATAGAATTCGTTTGAAACTGCATGATTAACGTTGAAGGATCTTTCATCCTATAGTATTGTTTGCCCCCGAGCGCTTCCAATTGCAGCTTTCTGAACGTATTCGACATATGATGAACCCCACAAAGAATGAACTCACTGATCACCCATCTCTTTTAAATTGGTTTCTTGAAGAAGTAGTATGCCCGGTTTCTCTTGTTTTTAGATTCTTTGAACCCACCCAAACTTCCCAACACGATTAAATCTCGTATATTTAGTTTTATGATCTTCTCTCTCAAGTTGTTTTAATTGAACAAATTAGGAACTAGATCACAAACTGAGTGCAAAAAAGCTTGTGAAATGTAATCATATTGTGACAATCAATATACGTTTGTTTGATTACATACCCGCGTATCTGTTGTAATCAAACAAACATATATTGATTGTCACAATATGATTACATTTCATAAGCTTTTTTACACTCAGTTTGTGATCTAGTTCCCAATTTGTGTAATTAAAACAACTTGAGAGAGAAGATCATGGGGTATGGAGGAGGTGAGAATTATGAAATAAAGAGAAGTAATTTTCTCCACCCGAGTGAAACACTCCAAGAGTAGAGAAAGTCCTCCCTCTGCCTGTTCGACGGATAGTGAGATTGCTTCTAAAAGGATCTCCGGCCAAAATTCGAGTAACATAGTATATATATATATATATATATATATATATATATATATATATATATATATATATATATATAACACCCCGTTTTTTGTAACGTGTTGCTAGTGGTGGTATTTAAGTTCCTAACTATGAAGTCGAGCTTGTGGGACGTTAAAACATTGACCGCATTCGAATATACAAGTAAAAAAATGAAGAAACCTGAAACGGGGAAATTCGCGGTCGCGACCCCCTGTTCGCGGTCGCGAGATTACAGTAGGTGACCAGGTAGTTTATAATGGTTCGCTGGTGCGAGAATTTTACCTCGTGGTCGCGAGGTTGTTCAGACAGGGGTAGTTTTTGCTTGTTTTTGGGGCTTTTTAAAGGGGTATTTTGGTCTTTTCACTTGTGGACAGGTTATAAGCTTGGGAAATGATCTTGGACTCATTCCAAACTCATTTCTCATCCACTCAAACACTCTCATCTCTTTTAGAGTGAGAAACCCTAGATTTAGAGTGAGAAAGCTTGAATCAAGGGTGAAGGAGGTGATTTCCATCCAAATAGGGTGTATTTCTTGGAAGATCCTTTGCTAGCTACAAGTTAGTGTTGTGATAAGTCTCAAATCTGAATTTCATTTGTTTAAAATTGATATTCAAGTTATGGTTTGAGTTTTGGGTAGTATAAACCCAGTGCTGCTAATGAAGTCAGTTTATTGTAGCTAGTAATTGGGTTTAAGACCCATTGTTGGTGGGTTTTGGGTTGGAAGAATAGTTAGACATGTTTGGGTCTAAAAGTTAGTGTTAATCACTTGAAAGTGTGTGAACTACTGATTATGTTGATGTTTGAACTCATAAGAGTAAGGTTGAAAGCTTGATTTTGAAATGGGTCAAAAATAGGGTTACTAACTTGATATTGGGGAAGACAAGTGTTTAGCACTTCTGATTTGGGTTAGTTGACGTTATAGGACCATTTTCACTAGTGTTAAGTGATTATTGGTTAGTTTGGGCATGGGTTGTGCTTGGAAGTGCAATTGAGTCATAATTGCACTTAATGTCAATTTGGGTTGGTTTGTAATCCACCCTAATTGTGTTGTTTGTTATGTGATAAATGGAATAGGTACTTCCCATTGGTGGATTGCGGATTTACTTGGCATTCATCAAGGTGACAAGGTAAGTGTAAATATATTATATGTGTATGTATGCATAGGATGGGTGCGGGTGGGGTAGAGTGATCCTTGTGCATTCGACTTCACTCTATATGTGTGTGGGATGATGAACCCCGTGAGTTTTGAGTCCACTTGGCACATTTGTGCGTTTTGGGTTACCACCCTTGGGGTAGTGAATCTCGTGTGTTTTTAGATTCACATTGGCGTGAGTGAGCAAACTTCGATGATGTTGTTGAGGTGATTTGGGAAGTGAATTGTAGTGACCCAAACTTTTCCATGTTTATATATATATTAAATAAAATTGTTATTTACATGATTAAGTGTTTCCAACATGTTAAGCAATCAAACTTGTTAAGACTTGATTAATTGAAATAGGTTTCATATAGACAATTGACCACCCAAGTTGATCGGTGATTCACGAATGTTAAAACTTGTAAAAACTATACGATGACATATATATGGTTATATATATAGTTAACATGATTTTATTATAAGTATTGTATCTCATTAGGTATTTTAACAATGAGTTATATACATAAAAATGAGACTATTAATTTAAGAAACTCGAAAACGATATATATAACGATTATCGTTATAACAACGTCTTACTAGGTACATATGAATCATATTAAGATATTGATACACTTGGTTAATTATGTTAAATGATAAGTAAATATATTATTAAGTGTATTAACAATGAAATACATATGTAAAAATAAGACTACTAACTTAATGATTTCGAAACGAGACATATATGTAACGATTATCGTTGTAACGACATTTAACTGTATATACATCATACTAAGATATATTATATATCATAATATCATGATAATATAACAATTTAACATCTCATTTGTTATAATAAACAATGGGTTAACAACATTCAACAAGATCGTTAACCTAAAGGTTTCAAAACAACATTTACATGTAACGACTAACGATGACTTAACGACTCAGTTAAAATGTATATACATGTAGTGTTTTAATATGTATTCATACACTTTTAAAAGACTTCAAGACACTTTTCAAAATACTTCTACTTAACAAAAATGCTTACAATTACATCCTCGTTCAGTTTCATCAACAATTCTACTCGTATGCACCCGTATTCGTACTCGTACAATACACAGCTTTTAAATGTATGTACTATTGGTATATACACTCCAATGATCAGCTCTTAGCAGCCCATGTGAGTCACCTAACACATGTGGGAACCATCATTTGGAAACTAGCATGAAATATCTCATAAAATTACAAAAATATGAGTAATCATTCATGACTTATTATATGAAAACAAAATTACATATCCTTTATATCTAATCCATACACCAACGACCAAAAACACCTACAAACACTTTCATTCTTCAATTTTCTTCATCTAATTGATCTCTCTCAAGTTCTATCTTCAAGTTCTAAGTGTTCTTCATAAATTCCAACAGTTCTAGTTTCATAAAATCAAGAATACTTCCAAGATTGCAAGTTTACTTCCAAGTTTTCTAAATCCATTCCAAGTAATCATCCAAGATCAAGAAACCATTGTTACTTACAGTAGGTTATCTTTCTAATACAAGGTAATAATCATATTCAAACTTTAATTCAATTTCTATAACTATAACAATCTTATTTCGAGTGGAAATCTTACTTGAAATTGTTTTCGTGTCCTGATTCTGCTTCAAGAACTTTCAAGCCATCCAAGGATCCTTTGAAGCTAGATCTATTTTTCTCATTTCCAGTAGGTTTATCCAAGGAACTTAAGGTAGTAATGATGTTCATAACATCATTCGATTCATACATATAAAGCTATCTTATTCGAAGGTTTAAACTTGTAATCACTAGAACATAGTTTAGTTAATTCTAAACTTGTTCGCAAATAAAAGTTAATCCTTCTAACTTGACTTTTAAAATCAACTAAACACATGTTCTATATCTATATGATATGCTAACTTAATGATTTAAAACCTGGAAACACGAAAAACACCGTAAAACCGGATTTACGCCGTCGTAGTAACACCGCGGGCTGTTTTGGGTTAGTTAATTAAAAACTATGATAAACTTTGATTTAAAAGTTGTTATTCTGAGAAAATGATTTTTATTATGAACATGAAACTATATCCAAAAATTATGGTTAAACTCAAAGTGGAAGTATGTTTTCTAAAATGGTCATCTAGACGTCGTTCTTTCGACTGAAATGACTACCTTTACAAAAATGACTTGTAACTTATTTTTCTGACTATAAACCTATACTTTTTCTGTTTAGATTCATAAAATAGAGTTCAATATGAAACCATAGCAATTTGATTCACTCAAAACGGATTTAAAATGAAGAAGTTATGGGTAAAACAAGATTGGATAATTTTTCTCATTTTAGCTACGTGAAAATTGGTAACAAATCAATTCCAACCATAACTTAATCAACTTGTATTGTATATTATGTAATCTTGAGATACCATAGACACGTATACAATGTTTCGACCTATCATGTCGACACATCTATATATATTTCGGAACAACCATAGACACTCTATATGTGAATGTTGGAGTTAGCTATACAGGGTTGAGGTTGATTCCAAAATATATATAGTTTGAGTTGTGATCAATACTGAGATATGTATACACTGGGTCGTGGATTGATTCAAGATAATATTTATCGATTTATTTCTGTACATCTAACTGTGGACAACTAGTTGTAGGTTATTAACGAGGACAGCTGACTTAATAAACTTAAAACATCAAAATATATTAAAAGTGTTGTAAATATATTTTGAACATACTTTGATATATATGTATATATTGTTATAGGTTCGTGAATCAACCAGTGGCCAAGTCTTACTTCCCGACGAAGTAAAAATCTGTGAAAGTGAGTTATAGTCCCACTTTTAAAATCTAATATTTTTGGGATGAGAATACATGCAGGTTTTATAAATGATTTACAAAATAGACACAAGTACGTGAAACTACATTCTATGCTTGAATTATCGAAATCGAATATGCCCCTTTTTATTAAGTCTGGTAATCTAAGAATTAGGGAACAAACACCCTAATTGACGCGAATCCTAAAGATAGATCTATTGGGCCTAACAAACCCCATCCAAAGTACCGGATGCTTTAGTACTTCGAAATTTATATCATATCCGAAGGGTGTCCCGGAATGATGGGGATATTCTTATATATGCATCTTGTTAATGTCGATTACCAGGTGTTCACCATATGAATGATTTTTATCTCTATGTATGGGATGTGTATTGAAATATGAAATCTTGTGGTCTATTGTTACGATTTGATATATATAGGTTAAACCTATAACTCACCAACATTTTTGTTGACGTTTAAAGCATGTTTATTCTCAGGTGAATACTAAGAGCTTCCGCTGTTGCATACTAAAATAAGGACAAGATTTGGAGTCCATGTTTGTATGATATTGTGTGAAAACTGCATTCAAGAAACTGATTTCGATGTAACATATTTGTATTGTAAACCATTATGTAATGGTCGTGTGTAAACATGATATTTTAGATTATCATTATTTGATAATCTACGTAAAGCTTTTTAAACCTTTATTTATGAAATAAAGGTTATGGTTTGTTTTAAAAATGAATGCAGTCTTTGAAAAACGTCTCATATAGAGGTCAAAACCTCGCAACGAAATCAATTAATATGGAACGTTTTTAATCAATAAGAACGGGACATTTCAGTTGGTATCCGAGCGTTGGTCTTAGAGAACCAGAAAATTTGCATTAGTGTGTCTTATCGAGTTTGTTAGGATGCATTAGTGAGTCTGGACTTCGACCGTGTTTTCTTTAAAAATGATTGCTTAACATTTTTGTTGGAAACTATATATTATTAACATGTATATATTATGTGATATATTAATCTCTTAACATGTTTGATATTGTGTGATAGATGTCTACCTCTAGCCCAAATCCCATTGACTCACCTAATAATAACGAAGAGTCGAATATATATTGGACTGATTCACAAGTTCTCGAAGAGGAACCGGAAGAAGAATCAGAACCGGAAGAAGAATTAGAACCGGAAGAGGAGGAACCGGAGGAGGAAATAGAACCGGTGGGGGAAATAATAAAACGGTTAAGTAAAAGAAAATCCTCAACCAACCGACCAAGGTTAATTATGGTCAATGCTGTTTCCGCCAAGGAAGCAAAATATTGGGAGGATTACCAATTCTCCGATGAATCAGATTCTGACGAGAATTCCGATGATGTTATAGAAATTACCCCAACTGAATTTAAAAAAAGCAAAAGAAAATAATAAGGGAAAGGGCATAAAAATAGAGAAATCTAATTCCAAACCCGATGAACTTTATATGTATCGTCAACCCCCGAAGTCCTTAAGTTGTAACAATGACCCGGGAACCTCTAAACCACCAGGTTTTTCTAAACCGTTGTGGAAAACGATAGCTAGTATTAGGGGAACATCAAATATCCCTAGAAACTTGGCAAAACGATCCAAAATCGAAGAAGAAGAAACGAGCGAGTCAGAATAAGATAGTTGTATTCGTGTGGTGTAATATATGTAATATAGTGTGCTTATGCTTTATGATATATGTAAAAATTGCTTGTATTAATAAGTATTTTTTTATGAATCTAACTCTTGTCTATTTTACAGTTTAAAAACACAAAATGGATAGACAACCCAATATTTTAAGAGACCTACCCGGAGACATGATTGATGAAATCTTGTCTAGAGTCGATCAGAATTCCTCGGCACAACTATTTAAGGCAAGATCAGTTTGTAAGACATTTGAAGAACGTTCCAAGAATGTCTTGGTTTATAAGAGACTTTCGTTTGAAATATGGGGGATATCACATTGGGAAACCCATAAGTTACGATGTGTTTACTTTGACGCATATATTGCGGGGAACCCAAATGCTATTTTACGCAACGGGTTAAGAAATTATTTTGACTCAATGTATCCGAATATAGGACTTAATGATTTAGAAAAAGCGGCTAACATGCAACATAAAGAAGCATGCTATGCTTACGGGTTAGTAATGTTCGCTTCTCACCAAAGTGAGAAAAAGAACATCGGGCTACAGCTATTAAACAAAACGTTCCCACAAGTGACGGAGTCTGTAATTGGGGTAAGAAATGAGGTTTTTAGGTTATTACGAGACTGTTGGTCATTACGTAACCCTCGTCCCTTTGACGACGTTACAACACGCGGTCTTATCAACGGCCATAACGGTTATGTTCCACAAGACCAAGGATGGGAAGTAGTCCTAGTAAAACCAGAATGCATGACTTGTTTCTGGACGTATGAATTACGTGTCTTTATTGCCTTTGTTGAAAGACTTGTGTACTAGCTAGAATTATCTTCACAACTATCTTGTATCAAAGTTATTATGTGCTATATTTCATGCTTTATATAAAATAAGCGGTATTGTAAGTTTGTAAAATATTGTATAAAAGTTTGAACGCGAAATATTATTATAATCAGTTTTTCATATAGAATTGTAGTAGTTGAATTGTATATTAGCTACTAAGTATGAACTTAACGGGTAGGTACTACCCGAATTTAAACTTATAAAACGCTAATATGAAGAAAAAGCTTTTATAAATGAGTTCATATTATGCTATGAAATACTATTAACTACTCTTAATATTCTGTATGATTAACTTGTTCCATTTGACTATTTTGAAGGAAATGGCACTAACTACTCGACACACCGTGAATATGAATGAAGAGGAATTCCGTACTTTTCTAGCTTCAAACATAGCCGCAGTACAGGCTGCACTACATACCAATAATAACCTTGGATCTAGCAGTACAGGAAATCGTGTAGGATGCACCTACAAAGAATTCACTGCCTGTAAACCTTTGGAATTTGATGGAACCGAAGGACCGATCGGATTGAAACGGTGGACCGAGAAGGTCGAATCGGTGTTTGCCATAAGTAAGCGTACTGAAGAGGACAAAGTTAAGTACGCTACACATACCTTCACAGGTTCTGCGTTAACATGGTGGAATACCTATCTAGAGCAAGTGGGACAAGATGATGCTTACGCACTACCGTAGTCAGCATTCAAGCACTTGATGAACGAGAAGTACCGTCCCAGAATCGAGGTCAATAAGCTCAAGACAGAACTTAGAGGGTTACGAACCCAAGGATTTGATATTACCACGTACGAAAGACGATTCACAGAATTGTGCCTATTGTGTCCGGGAGCGTTCGAAGATGAGGAAGAGAAGATCGACGCGTTTGTGAAAGGATTACCGGAAAGAATCCAAGAAGATATAAGTTCACACGAGCCCGCCTCCATACAACATGCATGTAGAATGGCTCACAAACTAGTGAACCAGATTGAAGAAAGAATTAAAGAACAGACGGCTGAAGAGGCCAATGTGAAGCAAGTCAAAAGAAAGTGGGAGGAAAACGGTGATAAGAATCACCAATACAACAACAACAGTAATTACAATAATAATCGCAACAATTATCCCAACAATCGCAGCATCAATCGCAACTACAACAAACAGCCCAACAACAACAACAACAACAACAACAACAACAACAACAACAGCAACTACAACAATCGTCCCAACAACAATAACAATCGCAACAACAACAACAATCAGAAGCAGCTATGCCAAAGGTGTGAAAAGTATCACTCGGGGTTCTGCACCAAATTTTGCAACAAGTGTAAAAGAAATGGTTATAGCGCGGCGAAGTGTGAGGTCTACGGACCAGGGGTTAACAGAACGAAAGGAACAAATGGTGTCAGAACGAGTAATGGCGGAGCAATTAGTGTCGGAGCAAGTTATGCCAATGTAGTTTGTTATAAATGTGGAAAACCAGGCCACATTATTAGAAATTGCCCGAACCAGGAGAACACGAATGGACAAGGCCGCGGAAGAGTTTTCAATATTAATGCGGCAGAGGCACAGGAAGACCCGGAGCTTGTTACGGGTATGTTTCTTATTGACAATAAATCTGCTTACGTTTTATATGATTCGGGTGCGGATAGAAGCTATATGAGTAGAGATTTTTGTGCTAAATTAATTTTTCCATTGACACCGTTGGATAGTAAATTTTTACTCGAATTAGCAAATGGTAAATTAATTTCAGCAGATAATATATGTCGGAATCGAGAAATTAAACTGGTTAGCGAAACATTTAAGATTGACTTGATACCAGTAGAGTTAGGGAGTTTTGATGTGATAATCGGTATGGACTGGTTGAAAGAAGTGAAAGCAGAGATCGTTTGTTACAAAAATGCAATTCGCATTATACGAGAAAAAGGAAAACCCTTAATGGTGTACGGAGAAAAGGGCAACACGAAGCTACATCTTATTAGTAATTTGAAGGCACAAAAAACTAATAAGAAAAGGTTGCTATGCTGTTCTAGCACACGTCGAGAAAGTACAAACTGAAGAAAAGAGCATCAATGATGTTTCCGTCGCAAAAGAATTTCCCGATGTATTTCTGAAAGAATTACCGGGATTACCCCCACATCGAACCGTTGAATTTCAAATAGATCTTGTACCAGGAGCGGCACCAATAGCTCGTGCTCCTTACAAACTCGCACCCAGCGAGATGAAAGAACTGCAAAGCCAATTACAAGAACTTTTAGAGCATGGTTTCATTCGACCAAGCACATCACCGTGGGGAGCTCCTGTTTTGTTTGTCAAAAAGAAAGATGGTACATTCAGGTTGTGCATCGACTACCGAGAGTTGAACAAACTTTTGAGAATCGACGACTTATTTGATCAATTACAAGGCTCGTCTGTTTATTCAAAGATTGACTTACGTTCCGGGTATCATCAAATGCGGGTGAAAGAAGATGATATTCCAAAGACTGCTTTCAGAACACGTTACGGTCATTACGAGTTTATGGTCATGCCGTTTGGTTTAACTAATGCACCAGCTGTGTTCATGGACCTTATGAACCGAGTGTGTGGACCATACCTTGACAAGTTTGTCATTGTTTTCATTGATGACATACTTATTTACTCAAAGAATGACCAAGAATACGGTGAACATTTGAGAAAGGTGTTAGAAGTATTGAGGAAAGAAAAACTGTACGCTAAGTTTTCAAAGTGTGCATTTTGGTTGGAAGAAGTTCAATTCCTCGGTCACATAGTGAACAAAGAAGGTATCCAGGTGGACCCGGCAAAGATCGAAACCGTTGAAAAGTGGGAAACCCCAAAAACTTCGAAGCATATACGTCAATTTTTAGGATTGGCTGGTTACTACAGAAGATTCATCCAAGATTTCTCCAAAATAGCAAAATCCTTGACTGCATTAATGCATAAAGGGAAGAAATTTGAATGGAAGGATGAACAAGAGAAGGCGTTTCAATTATTGGAGAAAAAGATAACTACGGCACCTATATTGTCATTGCCTGAAGGGAATGATGATTTTGTGATTTATTGTGACGCATCAAAGCAAGGTCTCGGTTGTGTATTAATGCAACAGACGAAGGTGATTGCTTATGCGTCTAGACAATTGAAGATTCACGAGCAAAATTATACGACGCATGATTTGGAATTAGGAGCGGTTGTTTTTGAATTAAAGACTTGGAGGCACTACTTATATGGGGTCAAAAGTATTATATATACCGACCACAAAAGTCTTCAACACATATTTAATCAGAAACAACTGAATATGAGGCAGCGTAGGTGGATTGAATTGTTGAATGATTACGACTTTGAGATTCGTTACCACCTGGGGAAGGCAAATGTGGTAGCCGACGCCTTGAGCAGAAAGGACAGAGAACCCATTCGAGTAAAATCTATGAATATAATGATTCACACTAACCTTACTACTCAAATAAAGGAGGCGCAACAAGGAGTTTTAAAAGAGGGAAATTTAAAGGATGAAATTCCCAAAGGATCAGAGAAGCATCTTAATATTCGGGAAGACGGAACCCGGTATAGGGCTGAAAGAATTTGGGTACCAAAATTTAGAGATATGAGAGAAATGGTACTTAGAGAAGCTCATAAAACCAGATACTCAATACATCCTGGAACGGGGAAGATGTACAAGGATCTTAAGAAACATTTTTGGTGGCCAGGTATGAAAGCCGATATTGCTAAATATGTAGGAGAATGTTTGACGTGTTCTAAGGTCAAAGCTGAGCATCAGAAACCATCAGGTCTACTTCAACAACCCAAAATCCCAGAATGGAAATGGGAAAACATTACCATAGATTTCATCACTAAATTGCCAAGGACTGCAAGTGGTTTTGATACTATTTGGGTAATAGTTGATCGTCTCACCAAATCAGCACACTTCCTGCCAATAAGAGAAGATGACAAGATGGAGAAGTTAGCACGACTGTATTTGAAGGAAGTCGTCTCCAGACATGGAATACCAATCTCTATTATCTCTGATAGGGATGGCAGATTTATTTCAAGATTCTGGCAGACATTACAGCAAGCATTGGGAACTCGTCTAGACCTGAGTACTGCCTATCATCCACAAACTGATGGGCAGAGCGAAAGGATGATACAAATGCTTGAAGACATGCTACGAGCTTGAGTTATTGATTTCGGAAACAGTTGGGATCGACATCTACCGTTAGCAGAATTTTCCTACAACAAAAGCTACCATTCAAGCATTGAGATGGCGCCGTTTGAAGCACTTTACGGTAGAAAGTGCAGGTCTCCGATTTATTGGAGTGAAGTGGGGGATAGACAGATTACTGGTTCGGTGATAATACAAGAAACTACCGAGAAAATCATCCAAATTCAACAAAGATTAAAAACCGCCCAGAGTCGACAAAAGAGCTACGCGGACAGTAAAAGAAAAGATATAGAGTTTGAAATTGGAGAAATGGTCATGCTTAAGGTTTCACCTTGGAAAGGCGTTGTTCGATTTGGTAAACGGGGGAAACTAAATCCAAGGTACATTGGACCATTCAAGATTATAGATCGTGTCGGACCAGTAGCTTACTAACTAGAGCTACCTCAACAACTTGCGGCTGTACATAACACTTTCCACGTCTTAAATTTGAAGAAATGTTTTGCTAAAGAAGATCTCACTATTCCGTTAGACGAAATCTAAATCAATGAAAAACTTCAATTCATTGAAGAACCCGTCGAAATAATGGATCGTGAGGTTAAGAGACTTAAACAAAACAAGATACCGATTGTTTTGACGGGTTCTTCAATGAATTGAAGTTTTTCATTGATTTGGATTTCGTCCAATGGAATAGTGAGATCTTCTTTAGCAAAACATTTCTTCAAATTCGAGACATGAAAAGTGTTATGTATAGCCGCGAGTTGTTGAGGTAGCTCCAGTTGGTAAGCTACCAGTCCGACACGATCTATAATCTTGAATGGTCCAATGTACCTTGGATTTAGTTTCCCCCGTTTACCAAATTGAACAATGCCTTTCCAAGGTGAAACCTTAAGCATGACCATTTCTCCAATTTCAAACTCTATATCTTTTCTTTTACTGTCCGCGTAGCTCTTTTGACGAATCTGGGCGATTTTCAATCGATGTTGAATTTGGATGATTTTCTCGGTAGTTTCTTGTATTATCTCCGGACCCGTAATCTGTCTATCCCCCACTTCATTCCAATAAATCGGAGATCTGCACTTTCTACCATAAAGTGCCTCAAACAGCGCCATCTCAATACTAGAATGATAATTGTTGTTGTAGGAAAATTCTGCTAACGGTAGGTGTCGATCCCAACTGTTTCCGAAATCAATAACACATGCTCGTAGCATGTCTTCAAGCGCTTGTATCATCCTTTTGCTCTGCCCATCAGTTTGTGGATGATAGGTAGTACTCATGTCTAGACGAGTCCCCAATGCTTGTTGCAACGTCTGCCAGAACCTTGAAACAAATCTACCATCCCTATCAGAGATAATAGAGATAGGTATTCCATGTCTGGAGACAACCTCCTTCAAATACAATCGCGCCAACTTCTCCATTTTGTCATCTTCTCTCATTGGCAGGAAGTGTGTTGACTTGGTGAGACGGTCAACTATTACCCAGATAGTATCATAACCACTTGCAGTCCTTGGCAATTTAGTAATGAAATCCATGGTAATGTTTTCCCATTTCCATTCCGAGATTTCAGGTTATTGTAGTAGACCTGATGGTTTCTGATGTTAAGCTTTGACCTTAGAACACGTCAAACATTCTCCTACATATTTAGCAATATCGGCTTTCATACCCGGCCACCAAAAGTGTTTATTGAGATCTTTATACATCTTCCCCACTCCGAGATGTATTGAATATCTGTTTTTATGTGCTTCTTTAAGTACCATTTCTCTCACATCTCCAAACCTTGGTACCCAAATTCTATCAGCCCTATATCGGGTTCCATCTTCCCGAATATTAAGATGTTTCTCTGATCCTTTGGGTATCTCATTCTTCAACTTTCCTTATTTTACAACCCCCTGTTGCGCCTCCTTTATTTGATTAGTAAGGTTAGTACGAATAATTATATTCATAGCTTTTACCCTTTATAGGTTCTCTGTCCTTTCTACTCAAAGCATCGGCTACCACATTCGCCTTCCCTGGGTGGTATCGAATCTCAAAATCATAATCATTCAACAGTTCAATCCACCTACGTTGTCTCATATTTAGTTGCTTCTGATTAAATATATGTTGGAGACTTTTGTGGTCGGTATATATAATACTTTTGACCCCATATAAATAATGCCTCCAAGTCTTTAATGCAAAAACAACAGCACCCAATTCCAAATCGTGAGTCGTATAATTTTACTCGTGAATCTTCAATTGTCTAGACGCATAAGCAATCACCTTCGTTCGTTGCATTAATACACAACCGAGACCTTGCTTTGATGCGTCACAATAAATCACAAAATCATCATTCCCTTCAGGCAATGACAATATAGGTGCTGTAGTTAGCTTTTTCTTCAATAACTGAAACGCCTTCTCTTGTTCATCCTTCCATTCAAATTTCTTCCATTTATGCGTTAATGCAGTCAAGGGTTTTTCTATTTTGGAGAAATTTTGGATGAATCTTCTGTAGTAACCAGCCAATCCTAAAAATTGACGTATATGCTTCGGAGTTTTTGGGGTTTCCCACTTTTCAACGGTTTCAATCTTTGCCGGGTCCACCTGGATACCTTCTTTGTTCACTATGTGACCGAGGAATTGAACTTCTTCCAACCAAAATGCACACTTTGAAAACTTAGCGTACAGTTTTTCATTCCTCAATACTTCTAGCACTTTTCTCAAATATTCTTCGTGCTCTTGATCATTCTTTGAGTAAATAAGTATGTCATCGATGAAAACAATGACAAACTTGTCAAGATATGGCTCACACACTCGGTTCATAAGGTCCATGAACACATCTGGTGCGTTAGTCAATCCAAACGGCATAACCATAAACTCGTAATGACCATAACGCGTCCTAAAAGCAGTTTTTGGAATATCATCCTCCTTTACTCGCATTTGATGATATCCAGAATGTAAATCAATTTTCGAATAAACCGACGAGCCTTGTAGTTGATCAAATAAGTCGTCAATTCTTGGCAGTGGATAACGGTTTTTGATGGTAAGTTTATTCAACTCTCTGTAGTCAATACACAACCTAAATGTACCATCCTTCTTTTTAACAAACAAAACAGGAGCTCCCCATGGTGATGTGCTTGGTCGAATGAAACCACGTTCTAATAGTTCTTGCAGTTGGCTTTGCAGTTCTTTCATCTTGCTGGGTGCGAGTCTGTAAGGAGTACGAGCTATTGGTGCAGCTCCTGGTACAAGACCTATTTGAAATTCAACAGATCGATGTGGAGGTAGTCCCGGTAATTCTTTCGGAAATACATCGGGAAATTCTTTTGCGACGGGAACATCATTGATGCTCTTTTCTTCAGTTTGTACTTTCTCGACGTGTGCTAGAACAGCATAGCAACCTTTTCTTATTAGTTTTTGTGCCTTCAAATTACTAATAAGATGTAGCTTCATATTGCCCTTTTCTCCGTACACCATTAAGGGTTCTCCTTCTTCTCGTACAATGCGAATTGCATTTTTGTAACATACGATCTCTGCTTTCATCTCTTTCAGCCAGTCCATGCCAACTATTACATCAAAACTCCCTAACTCTACTGGTATCAAATCAATCTTAAATATTTCACTACCGAGTTTAATTTCTCGATTCCGGCATATATAATCTGCTGAAATTAATTTACCGTTTGCTAATTCGAATAAAAATTTACTATCCAACGGCGTCAATAGACAACTTAATTTAGCACAAAAATCTCTACTCATATAGCTTCTATCCGCACCCAAATCAAATAAAACGTAAGCAGATTTATTGTCAATAAGAAACATACCCGTAAAAAGCTCCGGGTCTTCCTGTGCCTCTGCCGCATTAATATTGAAAACTCTTCCGCGGCCTTGTCCATTCGTGTTCTCCTGGTTCAGGCAATTTCTAATAATGTGGTCCGGTTTTCCACATTTATAACAAACTACATTGGCATAACTTGCTCCGACACTACTTGCTCCGCCATTACTCATTCCGACACCATTTGTTCCTTTCGTTCTGTTAATCCCTGGTCCATAGACCTCACACTTCGCCGTGCTATGACCATTTCTTTTACACTTGTTGCAAAATTTGGTGCAGAACCCCGAGTGATACTTTTCACACATTTGGCATAGCTGCTTCTGATTGTTGTTGTTGTTGTTGTTGTTGTTGTTGCGGTTGTTATTGTTGTTGGGATGATTGTTGTAGTTGTGGTTGTTGTTTTTGTGCTGTTTGTTGTAGTTGCGATTGATGTTGCGATTGTTGGGATAGTTGTTGTTGTTTTGGTGACTCTTATCACCATTTTCCTCCCATTTTCTTTTGACTAACTTCACGTTGGCCTCTTCGGCTGCCTGTTCTTTAATTCTTCCCTCAATCTGGTTCACTAGTTTGTGAGCCATTCTACATGCCTTTTGTATGGAGGCAGGCTCGTGTGAACTTATATCTTCTTGGATTCTCTCTGGTAACCCTTTCACAAACGCGTTGATCTTCTCTTCCTCATCTTCGAACGCTCTCGGACACAATAGGCACAATTCTGTGAATCATCTTTCGTACGAAGTAATATCGAATCCCTGTGTTCGTAACCCTCTAAGTTCTGACTTGAGCTTATTGACCTCGGTTCTGGGACGGTACTTCTCGTTCATCAAGTGCTTGAATGCTGACCACGGTAGCGCGTAAGCAGCATCTTGTCCCACTTGCTCTAGATAGGTATTCCACCATGTTAACGCAATACCTGTGAAGGTATGCGTAGCGTACTTCACTTTGTCTCCTTCAGCACACTTACTTATGGCAAACACCGATTCAACTTTCTCGGTCCATCGTTTCAATCTGATTGGTCCTTCGGTCCCATCAAATTCTGAAGGTTTGCAGGCAGTGAATTCCTTGTAGGAGCATCCTACACGATTTCTTGCGCCATTAGCTGTATTGCTAGATTCAAAGTTATTGTTGGTATGTAGCGCGGCCTGTACTGCGGCTATGTTTGAAGCAAGAAAGGCATGAAATTCCTCTTCGCTCATATTCAAGGTATGTCGAGTAGTCGGTACCATTTCCTTCAAAATAGTCAAATGAAACAATTTAATCATACAGAATATTAAGAGTAGTCAATAGTATCTCGTAGCATAATATGAACTCATTTATAAAAGCTTTTTCTTCATATTAGCGTTTTATAAGTTTAAATTCGGGTACTACCTACCCGTTAAGTTCATACTTAGTAGCTAATATACAATTCAACTACTACAATTCCATATGAAAAACTGATTATAATAATATATCACATACAAATATTCTTCAAACTTACAACTTTGCTATATTACATATAACATGAAATATAGTACACTATGATACAGAACAGTTTTGAAGATAAATCTAGTTAATACGCAAGTTGTTCAGCAAAGGTAATAAAGACACGTAATTCATAAGTCCAGAAACAAGTCATGCATTCTGATTTTACTAAGACGACTTCCCATCCTTGGTCTTGTGAAAAATAACCGTTATGACCATTAGCTAGGCAGCATTTTGTAATGTCGTCAAAAGGACGAGGGTTTCGTAGTGTCCAACAGCCCCGTAATAATCTAAAAACCTTGTTTCTCACCCCAACTACTGAATCCGTCACTTGTGGGAAAGTTTTATTTAAAAGCTGCAATCCGATGTTCTTTTTCTCACTTTGGTAAGAAGCGAACATCACTAACCCGTAAGCATAACATGCTTCTTTATGTTGCATGTTAGAAGCTCTTTCTAATTCACGAAATCCTATGTTGGGATATGTTGAGTCAAAATAGGTTCTTAACCCGTAGCGTAAAATTGCATTTGAGTTCCCCGCATTTAACGCTTTAAAGAAAACACAGCGTAACTTAAAGTCTCCCCAATGTGATATACCCCACCTATCAAAGGAAAGCCTTTTATAAATTAAGGCATTTCTGGAAAGTCTTTCAAATGTTTGACAAGTTAATTTCGCCATAACTAAATGTGCTAATGAATTCTGACTGACTCTAGACAAGATTTCCTCAATCATATCCTCTGGTAGGTCTTCTAAAATATTCGGTTGTCTACCCTTAACGTCCATTTTGTTTTTATACTGTAAAATAGACAAGGATTAGATTCGTAATAACAAACAATACAAGCAATTTTTACATAGAACATAAAAGTACAAGAACACTACAATACATTTATTACACAACATGCTCACACCCCTCTAATCTGAATCACTGGTTTCTTCTTCTTCGGACTTGGTTCTTTTTCCTAATCTTCTAGGGATATATGATGTTCCTCTAATACGAGTCGTCGTTTTCCATATTGGTTTAGAAAAACCTAGTGGTTTAGAGGTTCTCGGGTTATTGTCACGATATTGAAAATACGGGTGTTGACGGTACATATAAAGTTCATCGGAGTCGGAATCAGATTTCTCTATTTTGATGCCTTTTCCCTTATTATTTTCTTTTGCCTCATTAAATTGGGTCAGGGTAATTTCTATAACATCATCGGAATCCTCATCAGGATCCGATTCATCAGAAAATTGGTAATTTTCCCAATATTTTGCTTCGTTAGCGGAAACTCCATTGACCATTATTAACTTTGGTCCATTGGTTGAGGATTTTCTTTTATTTGACCGGTTTTCTGTGGTTCCTACTATTCCCCCCTCCGGAACCTCTTCTTCTGGTTCCTCTTCTTCTGGTTCCTCTTCTTCCAGTTCCTCTTCTTCCGGTTCCGTTTCCTCTTCTTCCGGTTCTTCGGGAACTTGTGAATCTTGCCAATATATATTCGACTCTTCGTTATTATTAGGTGAGTCAATGGAATTTATGCTAGAGGTAGACATCTATCACACAATATCAAACATGTTAAGAGATTAATATATCACATAATATTTACATGTTAACAATATATAGTTTTCAACAAAAATGTTAAGCAATCATTTTTAAAGAAAACACGATCGAAGTCCAGACTCACTAATGCATCCTAACAAACTCGATAAGACACACTAATGCAAATTTTCTGGTTCTCTAAGACCAACGCTCTGATACCAACTAAAATATCCCGTTCATATTGATTATAAACGTTCCATATTAATTGATTTCGTTGCGAGGTTTTGACCTCTATATGAGACATTTTTCAAAGAATGCATTCATTTTTAAAACAACCATAACCTATATTTTATCAATAAAGGTTTTAAAAACATTACGTAAATTATCAAATAATGATAATCTAAAATATACTGTTTACACACGACCATTACATAATGGTTTACAATAGAAATATATTACATCGGCATATGTTTCTTGAATGCAGTTTTTACACAATATCATACAAACATGGACTCTAAATCTTGTCCTTATTTTAGTATGCAACAGCGGAAGCTCTTAATATTCACCTGAGAATAAACATGCTTTAAACGTCAACAAAAATGTTGGTGAGTTATAGGTTTAACCTATATATATCAAATCGTAACAATAGACCACAAGATTTCATATTTCAATACACATCCCATACATAGAGATAAAAATCATTCATATGGTGAACACCAGGTAACCGACATTAACAAGATGCATATATAAGAATATCCCCATCATTCCGGGACACCCTTCGGATATGATATAAATTTCGAAGAACTAAATCATCCAGTACTTTGGATGGGGTTTGTTAGGCCCAATAGATCTATCTTTATGATTCGCGTCAATTAGGGTGTTTGTTCCCTAATTCTTAGATTACTAGACTTAATAAAAAGGAGCATATTCGATTTCGATAATTCAACCATAGAATGTAGTTTCACGTACTTGTGTCTATTTTGTAAATCATTTATAAAACCTGCATGTATTCTCATCCCAAAAATATTAGATTTTAAATGTGGGACTATAACTCACTTTCACAGATATTTCCTTCCTTGGAAATAAGACTTGGCCACGGATTAATTCACGAACCTATACAAATATGTACATATATATCAAATAATGATCAAAATATAATTACAACCATTTTTATTATGTTTTATAGATTTGAGTGTATTAAGTCAGCTGTCCTCGTTAGTAACCTACAACTAGTTGTCCACAGTTAGATGTACAGAAATAAATCGATATATATTATCTTGAATAAATCCACGACCCAGTGTATACATGTCTCAGGCTAGATCACAACTCAAAGTATATATATTTTTGGAATCAACCTCAACCTTGTATAGCTAACTCCAACATTACTGCATATAGAGTGTCTATGGTTGTTCCAAATAATATATATACATGGGTCGATATGATATGTCAAAACATTTGCATACCTGTCTATGGTATCCCAAGATTACATAATATATTAGAATACATGTATAATACAATATAAGTTAGCTAGGATATGATTTGTATAGATTTGTTAAACATTTCTCGTAGCTAAAAAGATCAAAAATATCCAATCTTGTTTTACCCATAACTTCTTCATTTTAAATCTATTTTGAGTGAATCAAATTGCTATGGTTTCATATTGAACTCTAATTTAAGAATCCAAACATAAAAAGTATAGGTTTATAGTCGAAAATTTAAGTTACATGTCAATTACTAAAGAGGTAGTCATTTCCGTCGAAAGAACGACATCTTGATGACTATTTTGAAAAACATACTTTCACTTTGAGTTTAACCAAGATTTTTGGATATAGTTTCATGTTCATATAAAAAATCATTTTCCCAGAAGAACAACTTTTAAATCAAAGTTTATCATAGTTTTTAAATATCCCAACCAAAACAGCCCCCGGTTTCACTACGACGGCCTATATCCGATTTTATGGTGTTCATCGTGTTTCCAGGTTTTAAATCATTAAGTTAGCATATCATATAGATATAGAACATGTGTTTAGTTGATTTTAAAAGTCAATTTAGAAGGATTAACTTTTGTTTGTGAACAAGTTTAGAATTAACTAAACTATGTTCTAGTGATTACAAGTTTAAACCTTCGAATAAGATAGCTTTATATGTATGAATCGAATGATGTTATGAACATCATTACTACCTCAAGTTTTCTAGATAAAACTACTGGAAATGAGAAAAATGGATCTAGCTTCAAAGGATCCTTGGATGGCTTGAAAGTTCTTGAAGCAGAATCATGACACGAAAATAGTTCAAGTAAGATTTTAACTCGAAATAAGATTGTTATAGTTATAGAAATTGAATTAAAGTTTGAATATGAATATTACCTTGAATTAGAAAGATAAACTACTGTAAATAAAAAAGGTTCCTTGATCTTAGATGATTACTTGGAATGGATTAGAAAGCTTGGAAGTAAACTTGCAAACTTGGTAGTATTCTTGATTTTTATGAAACTATACTTATGGAATATATGAAGAACACTTAGAACTTGAAGATGGAACTTGAGAGAGATCAATTAGATGAAGAAAATTGAAGAATGAAAGTGTTTGTAGGTGTCTTTGGTCGTTGTTATATGGATTAGATATAAAGGATATGTAATTTTGTTTTCATGTAAATAAGTCATGAATGATTACTAATATTTTTGTAATTTTATGAGATATTTCATGCTAGTTTCCAAATGATGGTTCCCACATGTGTTAAGTAGAAGTACTTTGATATGTGTCTTGATGTCTTTCAAAAGTGTACGAATACATATCAAAACACAACATGTATATACATTCTAATGGAGTCGTTAAGTCTTCGTTAGTCGTTACTTGTAAGTGTTGTTTTAAAACCTTTAAGTTAACAATCTCAATTAATGTTGTTAACCCAATGTTTATTATATCAAATGAGATGTTAAATTATTATGTTATCATGATATTATGATGTATGAATATCTCTTAATATGATATATACATTAAAATATCGTTACAACAATAATCGTTACATATAAGTCTCGTTTCGTAATTCTTGAGTTAGTAGTCTTGTTTTTACATATGTAGTTCATTGTTAACACACTTAATGATATATTTAAATATCATTTTATCATGTTAAATATAGTGTGTCAATATCTTAATATGATACATATGTATTTAGTAGACGTTATCATAACGATAATCGTTATATTTATCATTTCGAGTTTCTTAACTTAGTAATCTCATTTCTTATGTATTTCACACATTGTTAATATATTTAGTGAGATACTTACTCATCATAATCTTATGTCAACCATATATATATGTCTATATATACCACAACATGTAATTTTTACAATTTTGTAACGTTCGTGAATCGCCGGTCAACTTGGGTGATCAATTGTCTATATGAAACTTATTTCATTTAATCAAGTCTTAACAAGTTTGATTGCTTAACACGTTGGAAACATTTAGTCATGTAAATATCAATCTCAATTAATATATATAAACATGGAAAAGTTCGGGTCACTACAGAATTGACATGGTGGTACGTAGCATATATCTTGCTTAGTTATACGGGGGCATGGTATGTGTTTATTAGTTGTATTGGTGATACGTATTCATTTTATGAATATGTATGCATATAGTATGTTTACATTCACTAAGCTTTATAGCTTACCTTTTTGTTGTTTATATTT
Source organism: Rutidosis leptorrhynchoides (assembly GCF_046630445.1). NCBI lineage: Eukaryota > Viridiplantae > Streptophyta > Magnoliopsida > Asterales > Asteraceae > Rutidosis > Rutidosis leptorrhynchoides. The sequence goes on from NC_092338.1 coordinate 199,467,273, forward strand.
TTATAGATTCGTAAGGTGGAGGAGGCAAGGGTAAATATGGGTACTAGTGGACTACCATGTGATGCTTAGAAGACTTTGCTTTTGGATTTGACTTATGATTGGGTAGTGCATTCCCAATTACCATGCCTTGTTTTATGTTGGAACTTAAACGCTTGGGGTCGAAAGTGTCTTTGGTTATGTTAAAAGGGTCTTGGGTTGTCATACCTATTTTGACGCTTTGACTTACGTATTGTATAAATTAAAGTTTTTTAAACTTGGTGGGTAATTGGAAGTGTTTTAAAAACATAATCGTGCTGTCATTGTCATTAATATTATTGTGTTATAAAAGAAAAAAATTTGGATCGGTATTGATAATGCTAAAAGCGAACATATATTTCATAGCATTATTCCTCAAGAAAGACAAGCTTTTAGTTGCAATTGTTCTATTTAAAAGTGATATTCGTTTAAATAATAAAAGGTGAAGACAAAAGACAGATTCGACGAATTGAAGACGCAAACGACCAAAAAGCTCAAAAGTACAAAATACAATCAATGAGGTTCCAATTATTAATAAGAAACGTCTCAAAATTACAAGAGTACAAGATTCAAAAAGCAAAGTACAAGATATTAAATTGTACGCAAGGACGTTCGAAAATCCGGAACCAGGACCAGAGTCAACTCTCAACGCTCGACGCAACGGACTAAAAATTACAAGTCAACTATGCACATGAATATAATATAATATATAAATAATTCTTAAAAATTATATATATATATTATATTATTATTTAAAATCGTCGACAAACAAAGAGCCAAGGCTGAATGAGCTGTAAAAACGAACTCCGCGACTTGCGGAGTTCGAAGGCTAAAAGAACCGCGACTCGCGGAGCCCCAAAAAATGAAAATGCCTATAAAAGCCAACGCAGTTCGATGAATTTTAATATCAATATATATCCATCCATCTATCTATACGTAATATTTATATTTATAATTTATATTTTAATTTTAATTTTAATTTTAATCCTAATAATAAGGGTATGTTAGTAAATGTTGTAAGGGTGTAAGTCGAAATTCTGTCCGTGTAACGCTACGCTATTTTTAATCATTGTAAGTTATGTTCAACCTTTTTAATTTAATGTCTCGTAGCTAAGTTATTATTATGCTTATTTAAAACGAAGTAATCATGATGTTGGGCTAATTACTAAAATTGGGTAATTGGGCTTTGTACCATAATTGGGGTTTGGACAAAAGAACGACACTTGTGAAAATTAGACTATGGGCTATTAATGGGCTTTATATTTGTTTAACTAAATGATAGTTTGTTAATTTTAATATAAAGATTTACAATTGAACGTCCCTATAAATAACCATATACACTCAATCGGACACGATGGGCGGGGTATTTATATGTACGAATAATCGTTCATTTAACCGGACACGGGAATGGATTAATAGCCACTAGAATTATTAAAACAGGGGTGAAATTATGTACAAGGACGCTTGGCATAATTGTTAACAAAGTATTAAAATCTTGGGTTACACTCAGTCGACATCCTGGTGTAATTATTAAACAAAGTATTAAAATCTTGTTACAGTTTAAATCCCCAAATTAGTTGGAATATTTAACTTCAGGTATAAGGATAATTTGACGAGGACACTCGCACTTTATATTTATGACTGATGGACTGTTATGGACAAAAACCAGACGGACATATTAGATAATCCAGGACAAAGGACAATTAACCCATGGGAATAAAACTAAAATCAACACGTCAAACATCATGATTACAGAAGTTTAAATAAGCATAATTCTTTTATTTCATATTTAATTTCCTTTATTTTATATTTAATTGCACTTCTAATTATCGAATTTTTATTTATTGTTATTGTATTTAATTACACTTTTAATTATCGTACTTTTTAATTATCGCAAGTTCATTTTATCGCACTTTTATTATTCGCAATTTCATTATCGTTATCTACTTTACGCTTTAAATTAAGTCTTTTATTTATTTAATATTTTACATTTGGTTTTAACTGCGACTAAAGTTTTAAAATCGACAAACCGGTCATTAAACGGTAAAAACCCCCTTTATAATAATAACATTACTTATATATATATATATATTTGTATTTTTATAAATTTAAACTAATATAGCGTTAAGCTTTTTGAAAAAGATTCCATGTGGAACGAACCGGACTTACTAAAAACTACACTATTGTACGATTAGGTACACTACCTATAAGTGTTGTAGCAAGGTTTAAGTATATCCATTCTCTAAATAAATAAATATCTGGTGTAAAATTGTATCGTATTTAATAGTATTTCCTAGTAAAATTTAAACTATTTCGTACCCACACGCTACGACATCAAGTATTTTTGGCGCCGCTGCCGGGGACAATCTAGCTTAAAAGCCGGAAGCGTAACGCTAAATTTTAAAAAAAAAATTATTTTTAGTTTACTTTTATTAAAATACGCTTTTGTAAAAATACGTTTTTAATTATTCGAAAATATAAAAAGGAAAACAAAAATATAAATATTTTTAAGATTTTGTTAAATATTTAAGTTTTATAAAGTTTCTTTATTTTTATTTTACAAAAATATAAGTTTTATTTAAATATTTTGTGTTTATTTAAAATATAAAATTAAAAACCGAAAAAGAGAAAAAAAAAACAAAAACGCGTCGAATTAAATCCTGTACCTGAGTTGAATTTTAGAACCCCGCGACTCGCGGAGTTTTCCTGCTTCGGGCACCGCAACTCGCGGAGCAGCCCTGACACACGTGACAGAAACCCTAATCAGCATTAATTACGGGTTTTATATTTATTAATTAACTTTTAACCCTAATTAGGTTTAATTTTAATATATTAATTAGTTTTACTTTTTATTTAATTTATATATTTAGTTAAATTAGTTTAATTAATGTAAAATTAATAGTTTTAATAAATAAATAATATAAAAATAATATTTTTATAAAAATTATAATTTTTACAACTTTTTGTATATTTTTATATTTTCTCCCTTTTTAATTGTTTTAGCGTAATATTTGTATTTTTCGCTAGTTTTTAGTTTTAAACTTAGTTTTTGCCATAGTTATATTTTTATTTATAGATTTTTAGGCTTTGCCGTAAAATCCCTTAAGTGCTTTTTCTTTAGACTAAAATTTAGGTGCTTTAGAATTTTGCGACGCATTTTTAAGTTTTAGTTTCTTTTTAAGTTATTGCCATTTGGGATATAGTTTTACTTGTAAGCTTTAATATTTTTAGACGCCTTTTACCTATGTATCAATTATCATTCCAATTAGTAATCACAATTTGCGATTATAATTTTAAGTTAGTGATAGTAATAAGGTTGGGTTAGTCGAGTGTTTTTAAGTTCTATAAGTCACTCTTTTTCTTTCTTATTTTTATTTTTCGATCTTTTTCCGACACGCTCTTTTTTTTTCATTCTTATTTCTCGCTATTCTAATTTTTAGGACATAGATTTTTTTATTCTACTTCTTATCTAAATTTCTTAAAATTACGAAAATTTATTTTAAGTGGTTAAATTGATAGACATCAAAATTTTCTGGTTCGTAGTAATAGTTGGATTTGTACGTGGACCGGGTTATTGGAGCCAAACAGTCCTCAATTATATTGAGACCAAACGAATCCTGCCCCTCTGCTGCATCTTTTGGCTATTCGAAACGTGGGCAAAATCAGAAAAGTCTATTAATTGGATAACTTATATAATTTTTCTTTCCTTTTTAAAAACTAATAGGATATTCAGTAAATGCACCGAGCAAGACGTTCACCACCTTTTGTACGTTCACCACCTTTAACTAGATCAAGACATTTAGCAAATATTACCGCCGTTGATTTTTCTTTAGAATCATCATCCAGTCGACCAAGTACTCCAGTTCAAATTTCCGATAATCCATTTTTTGAACCCGACCTCATAATTGAGAATCCGGAGAATATTCAGGGACGATTCATAGATCCTGAACCACTAAACTTTCCTCCGGAACCACCAATCATTCAAACAGAGATTGTTGAGGAACGAACCATTAAATCAGAATCCTCTAGTGATTCCGATTCAACAAATTCAATTATGGAGAATCTGGAACCTTTAAGTATGGAAGACCGAATGAGAGCTAAATGCACTGGCCAAGGTCACGCAATTACTCATCCTGACATTAATGCACCAGATTATGAAATCAAAGGACAAATTCTACACATGGTGACTAATCAATGCCAATTTAGTGGTGCGCCGAAGGAAGATCCAAATGAACATCTTCGTACCTTTAATAGGATCTGCACTCTATTTAAAATAAGAGAAGTTGAGGATGAACAGATATATCTCATGTTATTTCCCTGGACTTTAAAGGGAGAAGCCAAAGATTGGTTGGAATCGTTACCTGAAGGGGCGATTGATACATGGGATGTTTTAGTTGAAAAATTTCTTAAACAGTTCTTTCCTGCATCTAAAGCCGTAAGACTTCAAGGAGAAATTGTTATGTTCACACAGAAGCCAAATGAAACTCTATATGAGGCGTGAACAAGATTTGGAAAGTTATTAAGAGGATGTCCGCAACATGGTTTAGATACCTGTCAAATAGTACAAATATTCTACCAAGGATGCGACATCACTACAAGGAAAGACATCGATATAGCAGCTGGTGGTTCTATTATGAAGAAAACAGAAACTGATGCTTACAAAATTATTGATAACACTGCTTCCCACTCACATGAGTGGCACCAAGAAAAAGATATCGTTAGATCATTTAAAGCAGCTAGAGCCGATTCTAGCCATGACTTAGATTCCATTTCCGCAAAGATAGATGCTGTCGAGAGACGAATGGAAAAGATGACTAAGGATATTCACTCAATACGAATTAGTTGTGAGCAGTGTGGAGGACCACATTTGACAAAAGATTGTCTCAGTATTGAATTAACAATGGAACAAAGAGAGAATATATCATACATAAACCAAAGGCCTGGAAATAATTATCAGAATAATTATCAATCGCCAAGACCGATTTACAATCAAAACCAGAACTATAACCGAAATATTCCATACAACAACCAACAAGGTCCTAGCAATCAACAAGTATCCAACAATACTTACAATCAGCAAAGACCTAATTTTCAAAACAAACCACCACAACAAACCGATGATAAAAAGCCAAATTTAGAAGATATGATGACGAAGCTAGTTGAAACTCAAACGCAGTTTTTCACATCTCAAAAACAAACAAATGAACAAAATGCTCAAGCATTTAGAAATCAACAAGCTTCTATTCAAAACTTGGAACAAGAAGTAAGTAACCTAGCAAGGTTAATAGGTGAAAGAAAACCGAGAAGTCTACCTAGTGATACAAATGCTAACCCCCGGAATGAAACAGCTAAAGCTATTACCACAAGAAGTGGTACAACACTTAAACCACCTGAAATACCTGTAACTTCTGATGAAGCTATTCCTACTCCACAAGAACCACAACCTGAACAAGATAAGGAAACAGAATCGGTAGTTGAGAAGGTTAATGAAGATAACACAGTTAAGGCTAAACCTTATGTTAAACCATACCAACCACCACTTCCTTACCCGAGTAAAATGAAGAAAGAGAAACTTGAAGCCGAGCAATCCAAATTCTTGGATATGTTTAAACAGATAAATGTAAATCTTCCTTTCATTGATGTGATTTCAGGAATGCCTAGATATGCTAAATTCTTGAAAGATCTGATCACGAATAGAAAGAAAATGGAAGAACTCTCGGCTGTTACTATGAACGCTAATTGTTCAGCAGTGCTGTTGAATAAGATACCAGAAAAATTATCTGATCCATGAAGTTTCACAATTCCATGTTTTCTTGGTAGTCTTAGTTCAATAGAAGCATTAGCAGACTTAGGTGCTAGTATAAATCTAATGCCGTATTCACTATACGCTAAACTAGACCTTGGAGAATTGAAACCAACCAGAATAAGTATACAACTAGCCGATAGATCAATAAAATATCCTAGAGAGATAATGGAGAACATGCTAGTTAAAGTTGGTACTTTAGTATTTCCAGTAGATTTTGTTGTTCTGGACATGAAAGAAGATTCTCAAATTCCTCTCATATTAGGAAGACCATTCTTAAACACGGCTAAAGCAATGATAGACGTGTTTGGTAAGAAATTGACCCTAAGTATAGAGGACGAGAGTGTTACCTTTTCAGTTGATAGAGCAATGCAACAACCGCAATCTGCAGATGATACATGTTATTATATTCAAACTATAGATTCACATGCAGAATTGTTAGAAGAATTTCCAGAATTACAAGGAACATGAGAATGTTCTTTAGGAGAAGGTAATGAACCAATTGATGAAGCTGAAATGTTAGCTACACTTATAGCTAATGGATATGAACCAACAACATAAGAAATTCAAATGCTAAAAGAAGAAGACAGATATCGATATAAATCATCGATAGAAGAACCACCGAAATTAGAGTTAAAGCCACTTCCAAACCATTTGGAATACGCTTATTTACATGGTGAATCTGAATTACCTGTAATAATATCGTCTTCTCTTACTGAAAATGAGAAATCACAACTCATTTCTGTGTTAAAAGCTCATAAACCAGCCATTGCATGGAAGATTCATGATATTAAAGGAATAAGTCCTTCGTATTGCACACATAAAATCCTTATGGAAGAAGGTCATAAAACGTATGTGCAACGCCAACGAAGACTAAATCCTAATATGCAAGATGTAGTTAAGAAAGAAATTATTAAACTGCTAGATGCAGGTTTAATATATCCAATTTCTGATAGTCCATGGGTAAGCCCAGTTCAATGCGTGCCTAAGAAGGGTGGCATGACTGTCATTACAAATGAAAAAAATGAGCTTATTCCTACTAGGACTGTAACAGGATGGCGTGTATGTATTGATTATAGAAAATTAAATGACGCCACCAGAAAAGATCACTTTCCCTTACCTTTCATTGATCAAATGTTGGAAAGATTAGCCGGAAATAGTTATTATTGTTTTCTTGATGGATTTTCCGGATATTTTCAAATTCCAATAGCACCCGAAGATCAAGAGAAAACCACATTCACGTGCCCTTATAGTACTTTTGCTTACAAATGCATGCCATTTGGACTTTGCAACGCCCCTGCAACCTTTCAAAGGTGTATGATGGCGATTTTTCACGACATGATAGAAGAATGCATGGAAGTTTTCATGGATGACTTTTCAGTCTTCAGTGATACATTTGAATCATGTCTAGCTAATCTTGAACGAATACTTATTAGATGCGAACAATCAAATCTAGTTCTTAATTGGGAGAAATGCCATTTTATGGTTAAAGAAGGCATCGTTCTTGGACATAAAATTTTGAAGGAAGGAATTGAAGTGGATAGAGCTAAAGTAGATGTAATTGCTAAACTTCCACATCCCACCAATGTTAGAGGAGTTAGGAGTTTTCTAGGGCATGCCGGTTTTTACCGACGTTTCATAAAAGACTTTTCTAAAATTGCCACTCCTATGAATAAACTCCTAGAAAAAGATGCTCCATTCATCTTTTCAGATGAATGTATCAAATCTTTTAATATTCTTAAAGAAAAACTCACTAATGCGCCGATAATGATAACACCAAATTGGAATCTACCGTTTGAACTAATGTGCGATGCAAGTGATTTTGCAATGGGAGTCGTTTTAGGACAAAGGATTGAAAAACGATTTCAACCTATTTATTACGCTAGTAAGACGTTACAAGGAGCATAAACAAATTACACAACTACTAAAAAAGAACTCCTTGCTATTGTCTTTGCTTTTGACAAATTTCGATCATATCTCGTTCTAGCAAAAACGGTGGTCTATACCGACCATTCTGCTCTTAGATACCTATTTTCAAAACAAGATGCCAAACCAAGATTAATCCGTTGGATCTTACTCTTACAAGAGTTTAATATTGAAATCCGAGATAAAAGAGGAGCAGAAAATCTTGCCGCTGATCATCTTTCTCGTCTTGAAAATCCCGAATTAGAAGTTCTAAATGAATCGGCCATACAAGACAACTTTTCTGATGAATATCTATTGAAGATAGATTATAATGAAATTCCATGGTTTGCAGACTATGTAAACTACTTAGTATGTGGATTCCTTGAAAAAGGATTATCGTACCAAAAACGAAAGAAATTCTTCAGTGATATAAAACACTATTTCTGGGAAGATCCACATTTGTTTAAAAGTTGTTCAGATGGAATAATACGCCGATGTGTATTCGGAGATGAAGCTAGTAAAATTTTAAACCATTGTCACACAAGACCAACAGGAGGGCATTATGGGCCTCAACTAACAGCAAGAAAAGTTTATGATGCTGGATTCTATTGGCCTACAATTTACAAAGACACACACCTTCTTTGCAAATCCTGTGATGCTTGTCAAAGGGCTAAAAAAATAAGTTAACGTGATGAAATGCCACAAAATATCATTCAAGTATGTGAAGTATTTGACATTTGGGGTATTGACTTTATGGGTCCATTTCCAAAATCTCATAATAATCTCTATATTCTCATAGCCATTGATTATGTATCTAAATGGGCGGAAGCACAAGCTCTCCCAACTAACGATGCACGAGTTGTAGTCAACTTTTTAAAACGTCTTTTTGCAAGGTTTGGAACACCGAAAGCTTTAATAAGTGATCGGGGAACTCATTTCTGTAACAATCAACTTGAAAAAGTTCTCAAAAGATATGGAGTAACTCATAAAATCTCCACCGCATATCATCCACAAACAAGTGGACAAGTTGAAAATACCAACCGAGCTTTAAAACGTATTCTAGAGAAAACCGTAGGATCAAATCCGAAGGAATGGTCCATTAAGTTGGAGGATGCACTCTGGGCTTTTAGAACAGCCTACAAAACTCCAATTGGAACCACACCTTTTAGACTCGTTTATGGAAAAGCATGTCATCTTCCAGTAGAAATTGAACACAAAGCATTTTGGGCTTTGAAGACATGTAATCTTGATTTATATGAAGCTGGACGTCTACGATTAAGTCAACTAAACGAATTAGAAGAATTAAGACATGAAGCATACGAAAATTCATTAATCTATAAAGAAAGAACGAAGAAATGGCATGATAAAAGAATCAGAAGTTTAAAAGAATTTAAAGAAAGAGACAGAGTTCTTCTTTTCATTTCACGATTCAAGCTATTTCCTGGAAAATTGAAATCAAGATGGTCTGGACCATTCATAGTCAAAAGAGTTTTCCCATACGGAACAGTAGAATTAATAAATTCAAATGGGATTGAATTTAAAGTTAATGGTCACAGAGTTAAACACTACATAGATAGTCCGATGGAATTCGACAATGAAGTTAATCACAATTTCGATACCACAGCTAACTAAGTGTGGGGAGAATCAAGTCTTTAAAGGATAATATGTATTTCTGTTAGAGTTAGATTGTCTGTTTTCGTGTAGTTCTCGAAAATGGAACCCGAATGGTCTTTCCCTAGCAGACCCTAAAGAACTAGTCTTCTCCCCCCATTCTGAATTTTTATTTTTTTTAGGTTTTTACGAAATGAAGACTGCCTGTGAACTAAACCATGGTCTAATACTACACGCTTTGATCACTAAACGTAATAATGACACACTTCCGAGTGAAATAGTATCAGTAATCAGAGAAAGATTGGACGGAGTAAGAAAAGAATCCAGATGCGAAGATAATAAGTTACAATTTGGTAAAGGAAAATCAAAATCCGCAGCGAAAAGAAGAGCACGACACCTTGAAAGATGTCACAAATGCGGAAAATTGTCACATGGAGGTAAATGTTCAAATAATCAAACCTATTCAAATACCGAATTTGTTACTTTATGCAGAGACGGACCGTTCATATGTTTAGAAGAAAAAACACTGAATGCTCGAGGTTACGCCTATGTAGCCATGGAAAACCAATTAAACCGACTATCTTATGAATGGGATAGATCATATCACTAAGAATACTATCTCACAGGTAAGTCTGTACAGTTTTTATTTTTTAATTTTTTATTTTTAACCTTTTGATAATAAACTCTAATTTATTCGCTATAAAGTATTAAATTGGTATTGAATAAAATTAGGTTTGGCGACCGAAATTATTGATATCATTCAAAAATTTATTACATCACGGCGAAATTTAACGTTTATTCTTAAGGTATAAATATCTTTAATCAATCAACCCAAAATATTTCAAAAATTCGTCATGAGTTAAATTAGGTTATGGAACCGAAATTACTTTACCGAAAAGAGGGGCGCATATTTTTGATAATATTTGATTGATTAAAGTGGGGTAAAAGCCAAAAAGATTTTTAATTTTATTTTTACCATGTTTTTAAAATTAATATATAAATCTTAAATTAATATTGTGAACTTTGTGAGATCAATATATTTAAGTTTGTCAATATTTGAAAATTTTTAATATTTTTAATATAAGTTTGTATGTATAACAACAAAATTAAATATAAGTTTGGTGTGAATTTATAATATCAATTTTTAATTAAGTTTGGTGTGAATTTTTAATTTTATGCATTTTAAATTTAAGTTTGGTGTGAATTTAAAAACAAAAATTTACTTTATTTCGTTAAGTTAAAAATATGATTTTTAAAATTCGTCGTAAGTTGAAGACTAGGTATTTGAGCCGAAATTGCTTTACCCGAGGGAGGGACGAGAACTTTTATTATCATTATTTTTAATCTTATTAAACTAAAGTATGCCAAAAACATTAAAAAAAACTCAAAAATCTTTACTTTTAAAACCGCGCTTTGAATTGACAAATTTTAAAATTTTGTCGAGGGACGGACTAGGACATCGATCCGAAACGACCTCATCCTAAAACAAAGAAAAACAAATTTTTAAAATTTAATTAATTATAAGTTTTATAAAGTATAAGGTTTTATAAATAAATAAATAAAAAACCAAATGCCGCGAGTTGCGGAGTTTGTAAGGTCCATATACCGCGACTCGCGGAGAGACAAAAATACAGAAAAAATAAAAACGGCTGGAACAGATCAGTTGCACACACCCAACACCCACAAATTGCGAAAATACATGAAAAAACACTCTCCAATTCACAATTTTTCACCAAAAATCATCACATTTTTTACTAAAATCATGTTGAGAAGGATGCTATCAAGGAATTACTCAAGAAAAACGGTAAATTTCTACACCTAAACACCATTTAATCCGAAAATTAGTGTTCTTGAGCAATTTTATACCCAATTTGATTTTGATGCTTTTTAGTGTAATTATGCTTAAATTGTTTATGTATTATGCTTGTATAACCTAGAATGATGCTATTTAACATGATTAGAAGCCTTAAACTTCAAATTTTGAGTAATCTAGGGTTTGTGTTCTTGAACAAATTTAGGGCTTTTTGATATAAACAGGTTATGGCCGATTTTTGTCATGAATTGTTGCTAAATTAAGTAGTGTAACATGTTTAGGTAGTTAAATGATCCAAACTTTGAGCCTAAACATGATTTTGAGAATTAAAGTGGAGTTTTTTAAGTCTAAAATTCATGAACTTGATTTTTGGAAAATAATGCCATTTGAAACTTGTTTAATTGCTAGTAATGATTATTTTGACATATTATTTGAGTTGAATGCTTATGAACTTGGTGATCATTTCGTATATGCTTATTTGAAAAAGTGTAGATTTGATAAAAATATGAAAATGAGCATAAGTTTGATATAAATTGATCATGTCATTGTAATTATTTTGATTGATGATTTTGCTGACACTAATGCATATTTGGATGCACAAAAATTGTGTTTGATGTGTTTTGCAGACTGAAAGGGGTGAATCCTCATCCCAAGCTCGTAATGCTCCTGCTGAGAATACGGAACAACAGGAGGTGGATAACTACTACAAACAAGATATACCTCATCCAGTCATGACATTTTCTGATATGCACTTGGAAGATTTGCACCCGAACCTGAGATTTGACAGACTTTGGATAGATTATCCAAAATACCAAAGGGGTTTGCATACTCTTCATTCTAAAGTTGTTGAAGTACCTAGGGTCATAGAATGGGGACCATTAGAAGTTGTAGAATTGGCCGGGCCAATTAGGGAATTACTTGCACAGAGGTATGGTAATTCTACTTTTAACGATTGGGTACAATTATTCAACATGCGTAGACCTGTATATAAAGTATGGTGTGAAGAATTGTTGTGTAGTATAGAAATAAATGATCGGGTAGCTAGTTTAACCGATTGATCTTTTATTAGATTTTTGTTAGGAGGTTCGATGCGCCACATGTCTTTACTAGACATGGCTCAGGCTTTACGTATATATACGCCTGAGGAGTTAGCATATGCCGATTGTAGAGGGTTGATACTAAATGGTAGAAAGATAGACAAAAATTTTGATACGCATGGTGTATGGAGTCAAATGACTAGCCATCACCGATTTAAAGGGGGAAATTACTCTTATTTGGATATAGATAGAGCTGAATTAAGAGTAATTCATAGGTTTTTAGCCAATTCAATTACACAACGAGGTAAGAACAAGGAAAAGGTAAATGAACAGGATTTGTTTTACCACATGTGTATTCGAGACCCGCAAAGCGCTGTAAGTATACCTTATTGTGTGGGTTATTATTTATCAGCTATGGTTAGGGGGATGAGACCGCATAGCATAATAGGAGGTGGTATATTTATTACTTTGATTGCTGAATATCTCGGTGTGGATATAAGTCGGGGGGGATTATTAGTCGAAGAACCAGAACCCCGCGATACAATAGGTTTAAATGTATACCATGGTGCGAAGGTTTTGAAGAGGCGAAATAACACCGCAGTACGATATAATGGTAGACATCCACAGGTTGAGAGAAACCAACAGCCAGGTAATGTGGGAGGGGGAAATTAAATGACAGAAATGCAAAGGTTTATAGCTTCACAAGAGTACGAAAATGCTAGACATTGAGCATTTGAAGATTGGCAAGTTCATCAAAACCAAATCATAGCTTATTGCCAACAAATAGGTAGAAACTATATTCCTACTCCATCGCCCGTATTTCCTCCCTGGTCTATAGAGATCCAACTACCGTATCCTATGTATAATCCAGCCGAAGCATTTTATAACACATATGGTTATGCATGGAACCCCTACTGGTATCAGTATCATCCTTAGTCTACTTAGTTTTATTTATTTTATAATTTGTAATATTGATACATTTAATACTTATGTTGGAATTGTATTAGTTTTTATAATTTACAAATTTTTATTTTTAGATTTTAATAATTTTTGAATGTGGGGTAATATACCAAACTTCAAAAATATGTATATATGTTTGTAGTTTATCTTATGTACACAACAGGGTAAAACAACGCATTTTCAAAGACTGACATTAAGTTCAGCAAAAGCAACTAATTTTGACGACAAGATGCAAAATAAATGTGATATAACAACAAGACGGAATGAACAAATGATATGCACCATTTATCATTCAGCAAACAAACGGCAATATATTTAGAAACTTTGGTAAAATTTAATCATTATCACACAAATCACCCTCAATAATTTAAATTGTTACTGATTTCATGCAAATGAGGGTATTGCAAGATCTTAAGTATGGGAAGGGGTTAAATTCTTTCGGATTTTAAAATTTTTACTTTATACACTTGGTTACCATTAGAAATACTAGTAAAGTAGTAGTTGTATTAGAATCTAGTACTCTCTGATAATAAAGAACAGCCCTAGTCTTATATACTGACTACCCAATTCTAGAAATTTTTTTTAAAATTTTCAATTAAATGAACTCAAAATCATGTTTATACATATTTATGAACGATAAAACTAGGTTTTAACGCCGAAATTATCGTTACCTCGAAAAGGACATAAATTGAGAAACAACTAAAACGCTTGAATTTATTTATTAAGATATAAAAAGACACATGAAAAAAGCTAAGTGTGGGGAGAATGTACCAAGTTATTCAATTAAAAACTATCTATCACATGTTTCTGTAAAGTTATTGCAGGTGCTTTTGTTTTGGACTAAATTAACTGTTTTACCCGATGAAAGGAAAGAAAGATGGATCTACACGATGAATCAATTCCATCATTAAAAGGAAGTAAAGTCTTCTGAAAAAGACACGCGCTTCTTGATTTAGGTCAAGAAGTTGTCGTCCAGACCAGCTGTAGGTTGACGAAAAATCTGGAAAAGTCATCTCTAAAATCAGCAGGAAATCCACGGACCTCAGCATCAAACAGGGTCGCCAAGTGGTCAGATTTATCCTAACCATGAGAAGGATTTATCTCGTATAATGGGGGGGGGACACCGTGCAAATTAGCTTGATAAGACTAATGAATCAGATCCCCAGAAAGGATAATCTAATTAAAGATTAAAAATCAGCTTTTAAGACTGATATTACTCAATCCTTGAGATTGACCTTAAAGATTGAGAATTCAAACTCATGGAATTTAATGATATCTAAACTCGAGCTTGAACGAGAAAATATTTTGATCAAATTATAAACCGATTTGTTTTCTGAAAACCCATTTTCAATGCGTTCATTACCATTGAACGTAAAATCCTAGAAATTCACCTGGAATTCATTAGGTCACCTGAACCAAATCGGGTGTCAACCGTAAGAACGGTGGTTGCATAGCATGGTCAAAGACAGGACCTTGTGCCAGACCGAAAAATTATAAGGGTGAGCTTTACTATTTATCCTACCAAGGATAGTAATTGCGTCCGACACGTTATAGACCATAATTAAAAGCATGTCAGGGGACATTGCCTTAACAGTTGCTTGTTCAACGCTTTCCTTTACAACCGGACGGTAGTTTACCGAAAGATAATATACAGAGCAAGTATACTGGACCTGTTGCTTTCCTAATACAAGGTTAGCAAGTGGGTGACACAAAACTGCAAGTTTTGAGCTAAAATTTTCAAATGTGAAACCCACCAAACCCACAAAAAGAATTTGCAAACACCGGTGAAGGGTTATTCCGGAAAACTTATCTAGGGTAAAAACTAGATTTAATTGTCAAAAGATCAAATGTTTTCATAAAGATCCAGTTTCCTTAAGGATCTAAATTTTATAGTCATGTGGGACTGTAAACCATATCGTTACTACCATTGTTTATACCGCCGTATAGAAATCACTGATGTACAAAGTATGAAGAATAAAGAAGTGATTTTAGTATTTCAAGACTATATTGCTTAAGGACAAGCAACGCTCAAGTGTGGGAATATTTGATAATGCTAAAAACGAACATATATTTCATAGCATTATTCCTCAAGAAAGACAAGCTTTTATTTGCAATTGTTCTATTTAAAAGTGATATTCGTTTAAATAATAAAAGGTGAAGACAAAAGACAGATTCGACGAATTGAAGACGCAAACGACCAAAAAGTTCAAAACTACAAAATACAATCAATGAGGTTCCAATTATTAATAAGAAACGTCTCAAAATTACAAGAGTACAAGATTCAAAACGCAAAGTACAAGATATTAAATTGTACGCAAGGACGTTCGAAAATTCGGAACCAGGACCAGAGTCAACTCTCAACGCTCGACGCAACGGACTAAAAATTACAAGTCAACTATGCACATGAATATAATATAATATATAAATAATTCTTAAAAATTATATATATATATATATATATATATATATATATATATATATATATATATATATATATATATATATATATATATATATATATATATATATATATATATTATTATTTAAAATCGTCGGCAAACAAAGAGCCTGGCTGAATGAGCTGTAAAAATGAACTCCGCGACTTGCGGAGTTCGAAGGCTAAAAGAACCGCGACTCGCGGAGCCCTAAAAAAGGAAAATGCCTATAAAAGCCAACGCAGTTCGACGAATTTTAATATCAATATATATCCATACATCTATCTATACGTAATATCTATATTTATAATTTATATTTTAATTTTAATCCTAATAATAAGGGTATGTTAGCGAATGTTGTAAGGGTGTAAGTCGAAATTCTGTCCTTGTAACGCTACGCTATTTTTAATCATTGTAAGTTATGTTCAACCTTTTTAATGTAATGTCTCGTAGCTAAGTTATTATTATGCTTATTTAAAATGAAGTAATCATGATGTTGGGCTAATTACTAAAATTGGGTAATTGGGCTTTGTACCATAATTGGGGTTTGGACAAAAGAACGACACTTGTAGAAATTAGACTATGGGCTATTAATGGGCTTTATATTTGTTTAACTAAATGATAGTTTGTTAATTTTAATATAAAGATTTACAATTGAACGTCCCTATAAATAACCATATACACTCAATCGGACACGATGGGCGGGGTATTTATATGTACGAATAATCGTTCATTTAACCGAACACGGGAATGGATTAATAGCCACTAGAATTATTAAAACAGGGGTGAAATTATGTACAAGGACACTTGGCATAATTGTTAACAAAGTATTAAAATCTTGGGTTACACTCAGTCGACATCCTGGTGTAATTATTAAATAAAGTATTAAAATCTTGTTACAGTTTAAGTCCCCAAATTAGTTAGAATATTTAACTTCGGGTATAAGGATAATTTGACGAGGACACTCGCACTTTATATTTATGACTGATGGACTGTTATGGATAAAAACCAGACGGACATATTAGATAATCCAGGACAAAGGACAATTAACCCATGGGAATAAAACTAAAATCAACACGTCAAACATCATGATTACGGAAGTTTAAATAAGCATAATTCTTTTATTTCATATTTAATTTCCTTTATTTTATATTTAATTGCACTTCTAATTATCGCATTTTTATTTATTGTTGTTGTATTTAATTACACTTTTAATTATCGTATTTTTTAATTATCGCAAGTTTATTTTATCGCACTTTTATTATTCGCAATTTCATTATCGTTATCTACTTTACGCTTTAAATTAAGTCTTTTATTTATTTAATATTTTACATTTGGTTTTAACTGCGACTAAAGTTTTAAAATCGACAAACCGGTCATTAAACGGTAAAAACCCCCCTTTATAATAATAATATTACTTATATATATATATTTGTATTTTTATAAATTTAAACTAATATAGCATTAAGCTTTGTGAAAAAGATTCCCTGTGGAACGAACCGGACTTACTAAAAACTACACTACTGTACGATTAGGTACACTGCCTATAAGTGTTGTAGCAAGGTTTAAGTATATCCATTCTCTAAATAAATAAATATCTGGTGTAAAATGGTATCGTATTTAATAGTCTTTCCTAGTAAAATTTAAACTATTTCGTACCCCCACGCTACGACATCAGGTATAATGACGGGTTGGGACATTACAAGTGATATCAAAGCATGGTCTAAGGGATTTAGGTGACTTGAGATAGGTGCCTAGACTTAGACTTTTGTGTGTGCTTATTTGTTGCGGGACTTGTGGGAGTGCGGGTCAAAACGGGGAATCCGTTAGTACCTTAGAGTGCAAGTGAACTAACTATGATTGTGGTTGTATCGTGATATTATTCGTGTGTGTGCTTATATCGCGTTGTGTTTGTGTGTATCATCAAGCAAGATAGTTGTTGTATTAATGAGTTGGTGCAGCGTGCACGCGTAATAATGACTAGCTACTATTGTTACGAGTGCAAACGTGTCTAACGAGTTAGGTATGGTGAGTGTTGAGCAAGATGGGGAGTTGTGTGTGTGGTTTATTTTGCGTTTCGTTGTTTAACCGATTTGCGCTCTTTAGAATGAGGACGAGAAGCGGGGCTTCAAGCAGGAAGCTAGGTGACGATGATGGGTTGACGGCTAAAATTGAGGCTGCTTTGGAGAATTATTCATCGGTTTTTACCTGGAAGGTTAAAAAAGTCTTTCTAGGGGCGATTGAAGGACAAGTAACCGATCTTATTAAGGAATAAATGGGTGCGATTGTTCAAGCGGAGTTTGAGAAGAGGTTCCCTAAACCTCAAGTTGAAGGCGGTAGAGAGGATGTTCCTCTTGATCATGGGATTCAGGGAAATGTAGTCAGAAGGGAGTTCATTTATAAAAACTTCATGATAACTAAACCTCCTATGTATGCAGGAGATTCTGATCCTTTGATAAGCACCAGTTGGATCTCGGATGTTGAATGGTGTTTTCGGACGAGTGAATGCCCTCCTGACAAGAAAACGAGAGTCGCTACTACTTTTTTGTGGGGTAATGCGAAGAATCGGTGGATGGTAAGATAGCTATCGTTGGTGAGGAACCGTTTGTGAGGAACCATTTGTGAGGTTATCTTGGGACAATTTTAAGAAGGAATTCTTCGAGGAATTCCGGACGCAATCTAATTTGACGAGGTTGCGTGATGAGTTTCGAAATTTATGACAAGGGTCTATGGACCTAAATACTCTTAGGGATACCTTTTTAGCGAAGGCCCTATTCTGCCCCAAATATACCGGGAACGATAGGTTGTTGCTGGAGCATTTTCTTATGACTTTGAATGATGATTTGCGCGGGAAAATTAGCCTTGGGCAAGTGTGCTCTTTTGCTAAACTATTTGCCGTGGCTAAGGGTTTTGAATCGTATGCTCTAACGATGGTTGATGATACTTCCGGTAAGAGAAGGGTTAAATCGTATGTCGCTCCAAGCAAGAAAGCTAACAGTGCAATTGAGAGCACGGATATCGTGAGGAAAGGAGTGACGGACACTAGTGCGTCTTGATGTTGGAATTGCGAAAAAAGAGGTCACAAGTGTTGGGAGTGCCAGGTATCGAGAGGGAAAGGCATTGTGTGTTTTAATTGCCGTAAAGAAGGGCATCGCAAGACAAAGTGTCCTGAGCTAGCGGTGGTGGGCGTCGCGAGAGGCCGTTTAGGTACTTCTTGTGTGGTATTCGTATATTGTACATTTTGTAATAACATGTGATGTGTATGTAAGCCTTTGCTAAATTCTACTCTCTGTTGGAGATATTTTAGCAAGCGGTTAGCTTACGATTATGGTTTTGGATTGCATTCGGTAGATTGTGTGGTTAATGAGTTGTGCCTTGACTATATTGTGTGAGTCTTTTGTTTCTTAGGCATTTGAGGTGGTATTTAGGTCGTTAAACTCACTCGAGTGAGACCCGTAGGATATCGGTTGTGATAGTGTATTTACTTATGCTATGGTATGAACCAAGTGTTGGTAGTACCATAGCATGTGTGTAGCGGGTGCTATGATGTGAACCAAAGAGCTGGTAGCATCATGGCATTTGTGTTATGGCATGAACCAAAGAGCCGGTAGCGCCATAGCATGTGACGTGTGGTGTGAACCAAAGAGCCGGTAGTACCATAGCGTGGGTATAGAGACCATATTGTGTGCGTGATAGGTGGGTGTGATCGATTTATCGGTTGCTTTACGGCAAGTGCGAACGACCACTGTGGGGGTTAGTGTTACAAGGCGTATGTACACTTTCGGTCATTGTGCGAGTACTATTCCCTTGTTTGTGCTTATTGTGAGGTTAGTGTGTACCGGTGTTATATCACCATGTGAGGGTACGTGACGTGTGTTCGTCTGATTTTAGAGTGTTGTGTTTTGATGCTCATTGTGAGTGATGTGGCGAGCGACATCCTGACTTAAGGATTCGCTCTTCGTTGGCCACTTGATATAGTGTTGTGAGTGATCTCATGAGATTTCACTCTTCGTTGACCACGATTGCGGTTTGATGTGTGTATGGCGAGTGTTGTTCACTCTTTGTCAGCCACTTTTGCGTGTGAGATGTGTGGCAAGTTTTGTTCACTCATTGTCGTCCACTTTTCGTGTGTCTATGCGTGGTAGTGCTATTCGGGAAGCGCTTTCGCTAGTGTCATGGTTTTTTACTAGCATTGATGTGAGAAGGTAACCGTGAATGGTTGCGACTGTGTGCGAAAGGGTGTAAGCCTTGGTGTTTTTGAGCATCTCCTTAGTGATGAGTGGAAGGGTTACTAGGCCAGCTGTGCGGCCTAGGGGTATTGTGAGAAGCGGGTGTCGCTAGGAAAGTTGTGGGCACTGAGCCCTAAGGTTCGTTGGAAATTGTATGACTTCGAGTTGTCTGGTGATGTGCGACACCAGGAGTAGACCCGAAAGGGTCGAGTTCATGAATCTCAGTGGTAGTGGTGGGAGTTGCATAACGCTGTGTCAGGTGCCTCCTTATACCTGCTAGTGTATTGTTTGACTCCGATAGCGTGATTACTTTGTACTTTGGTGTCGGTGAAAAACCCAAAGATACAACTGTGATTGGTTATGGTGTTTAGCGGATGTTAACGATTTGACTGATCTAAAAGGTCGAGGTTCGAGTACCTTGTAGTAAGTCCGTAGAGGATTGGTGTGTATGACCAATGTGGAGATCGGTCATGTGTATTGAGGAATATTGAAATTCCGCAGGATGTTATCATCTTGGCGGTGATAGTGTGGGGTTAAAACCCTAAGTGGGGGAGTTATGTACCCAGAGGGTACGGTGTTACCTCGGTTTGGTAGGCGTGTTCGTGCGAATTACGGGAAGTCTTCCCGTTTGGTGAGAAATCTCGGGGCGTAAAGTGTTGATTCGGACTATCTCATGTAGAGACATGTGGGAGTTAAGCGTCTTCCAGAGTGAGTTCTCTAGTGTATTTAGAACTTGTACGCGCGGATAGTTTGACAAGACCAACCTTAATGGACGGTCAAGCGAAGGTTTACATGGTAATGGTGGACGAGTTACGATTTGAGTAAGATTGCGTGTCGGTTGGAGTTACCGAAGAGCTTGCAGGAAATTCCATCACCGTGTGCGTGGTGCGGATGACCCAAATAGATTGTCGATTGGTGATGATACTCTAAGTCGTAAATTAGAGTGTGCCAAAGAATCATGGAGGTTTGTTGTGTGGTTAGAGCATTGCGTAACAAGGAAGTGAGACCTGTGGATGCAATGGCACCATCGAAGAGTCCGGAGTTATGTGAGAACTCAAAGAGTTGAGGAAGGTGTATTTTCTTGATTGTTATGCGGCTTAGATCGCGAGGACACGATCCAGTTTAAGTAGGGGAGAGTTGTAACACCTCGTTTTTTGTAACGTATTGCTAGTGGCGGTATTTAAGTTCCTAACTATGAAGTCGAGCTAGTGGGACATTAAAATGTTGACCGCATTCGAATATATAAGTCAAAAAATGAAGAAGGCTGAAACAGGGAAAGTCGCGGTTGCGACCCCTGCTCGCGGTCGCAAGATTGCAGCAGGTGACCAGGTAGTTTGCAATGCTGGTTCGCGGGCGTGAGATTTGACCTCGCGGTCGCAAAGTTGGTCTGACAGGGGTATTTTTAGCTCATTTTTAGGCTTTTTGAAGAGGTATTTCGGTCTTTTAACTTGTGGACAGGTTATAAGCTTGCGAACTAATCTTGGACTCATTCCAAACTCATTTATCATCCACTCAAACACTCTCATCTCTTTTAGAGTGAGAAACCCTAGCTTTAGAGTGAGAAAGCTTGAATCAAGGGTGAAGGAGGTGATTTCCATCCAAATCGGGTGTACTTCTTGGAAGATCTGTTGCTAGGCTACAAGTTGGTGTTGTGGTAAGTCTCAAATCCGAATTTAATTTGTATAAAATTGATATTCAAGTTAGGGTTTGTGTTTTGGGTAGTAGAAACCCATTGATGCTCATGAAGTGAGTTTATTGTAGCTAGTAATTGGGTTTAACAGCCATTGTTGGTGGGTTTTGGGTTGGAAGACTAGTTGGCCATGTTTGGTTCTAATAGTTAGTGTTAATCACTTGAAAGTGTGTAAACTAGTGATTGTGTTGATGTTTGAACTCGTAAGAGTAAGGTTGAAAGCTTGATTTTGAAATGGGTCAAAATTAGGGTTACTAACTTGATTTTAGGGAAGACAAGTGTTTAGCACTTGTGATTTGGGTTAGTTTACATTATAGGACCATTTTCACTAGTGTTAAGTGATTATTGGTTAGTTTGGGCACGGGTTGTGCTTGGAAGTGTAATTGAGTCATAATTGCACTAAGTGTCAAGTTAGGTTTGAAATGTCCCGTTCATATTGATTATAAACGTTCCATATGAATTGATTTCATCGCGAAGTTTTGACCTCTATATGAGACGTTTTTCAAAGACTGCATTCATTTTTAAAACAACCATTACCTTTATTTTATCGATAAAGGTTTAAAAAGCATTACGTAGATTATCAAATAATGATAATCTAAAATATACCGTTTACACACGACCATTACATAATGGTTTACAATATGAATATATTACATCAAAAAAATAAGTTTCTTGAATGCAGTTTTACATAATATCATACAAGCATGGACTCCAAATCTTGTCCTTATTTTAGTATGCAACAGCGGAAGCTCTTAATAATCACCTGAGAATAAACATGCTTAAAACGTCAACAAAAATGTTGGTGAGTTATAGGTTTAACCTATATATTATCAAATCATAATAATAGACCACAAGATTTCATATTTCAATACATCCCATACATAGAGATAAAAATCATTCATATGGTGAACACCTGGTAACCGACATTAACAAGATGCATATAAGAATATCCCCTATCATTCCGGGAAATCCATGGGACATGATAAAACAACATCGAAGTACTAAAGCATCCGCAACCATGGATGGGGTTTGTTAGGCCCAATAGATCTATCTTTAGGATTCGCGTCAATTAGTAGATCGGTTTACTAATTCTTAGGCTACCAAGCAAAAGGGGAATATTCGGCTTCGATCATTCACCCATATAATGTTGTTTCATTTACTTGTGTCTATTTCGTAAAATATTTATAAAACTGCATGTATTCTCATCCCAAAATATTAGATTTTAAAAGTGGGACTATAACTCTCTTTCACAGATTTTTACTTCGTCGGGAAGTAAGACTTGGTCACTGGTTGATTCACGAACCTATAACAAATATGTACATATATATCAAAGTATGTTCAAAATATATTTACAACATTTTTAATACGTTTTAATGTTTTAAGTTTATTAAGTCAGCTGTCCTCGTTAGTAACCTACAACTAGTTGTCCACAATTAGTTGTACAGAAATAAATCGATATATATTATCTTGAATCAATCCACGACCCAGTGTATACACATCTCAGGCTAGATCACAACTCAAAGTATATATATTTTTGGAATCAACCTCAACCCTGTATAGCTAACTCAAACATTACTGCATATAGAGTGTCTATGGTTGTTCCAAATAATATATATACATGGGTCGATATGATATGTCAAAACATTTGCATACGTGTTTATGGTATCCCAATATTACATAATATATTAGAATACATGTATAATACAATATAATTTAGCTAGGATATAATTTGTATAGAATTGTTACAATATTTCCCGTAGCTACAACAATAAAAAAATATCCAATCTTGTTTTACCCATAACTTCTTCGTTTTAAATTCGTTTTTAGTGAATCAAATTGCTATTGTTTCATATTGAACTCTATTTTATGAATCTAAACAGAAAAAGTATAGGTTTATGGTTGGAAATATAAGTTACAAGTCGTTTTTGTAAGAGGTAGTCATTTCAGTCGAAAAAACGACGTCTAGATGACCATTTTGGAAAACATACTTCCACTTTGAGTTTAATCATGATTTTTGGATATATTTTCATGTTCATAAGAAAAATCATTTTCCCAGAAGAAAAACGTTTAAATCAAAGTTTATCATAGTTTTTAATTTTCAAACCCAAAACAGCCCGCGGTGTTATTACGACGGCGTATGTCCGGTTTTACGGTGTTTTTCGTGTTTTCAGGTTTTAAATCATTAAGTTAGCATATCATATAGATATAGAACATGTGTTTAGTTGATATTAAAAGTTAAGTTAGAAGGATTAACTTTATTTGTGAACAAGTTTAGAATTAACTAAACTATGTTCTAGTGATTACAAGTTTAAATCTTCGAATAAGATAGTTTTATATGTATGAATCGAATGATGTTATGAACATCATTATTACCTTAATTTTAGTAGTTAAACCTACTAGAAATGAGAAAAATAGATCTAGCTTCAAAGGATCCTTGGATGGCTTGAAAGTTCTTGAAGCAGAATCATGACAGGAAAACAAGTTCAAGTAAGATTTCCACTCGAAATAAGATTGTTATAGTTATAGAAATTGAATAAAAGTTTGAATATAAGTATTACCTTGTATTAGAAATATATCTTACTGTAAATAAGAAAGATTTCTTGAGGTTGGATGATCACTTTAACGGATTGGAAGTAAGCTAGCAAACTTGGAAGTATTCTTGATTTTATGAAACTAGAACTTATAGAATTTATGAAGAACACTTAGAACTTGAAGATAGAACTTGAGAGAGATCAATTTGATGAAGATAATTGAAGAATGAAAGTGTTTTTAGGTGTTTTTGGTCATTGGTATATGGATTAGATATAAAGGATGTGTAAATTTTGTTTACATGTAAATAAGTCATGAATGATTACTAATATTTTTGTAATTTTATGAGATATTACATGCTAGTTGCCAAATCATGATTCCCACATGTGTTAGATTACTCACATGGGCTGGGAAGTGCTGATCATTGGAGTATATATACCAATAGTACATACATCTAAAAGCTGTGTATTGCACGAGTACTAATACGGGTGCATACGAGTAGAATTGTTGATGAAACTGAATGAGGATGTAATTGTAAGAATTTTTGTTAAGTAGAAGTATTTTGATAAGTGTCTTGAAGTCTTTCAAAAGTGTATGAATACATATTAAAACACTACATGTATATACATTTTAACTGAGTCGTTAAATCATCGTTAGTCGTTACATGTAAATGTTGTTTTGAAGCCTTTAGGTTAACGATCCTGTTAAGTGTTGTTAACCCATTGTTTATTATATCAAGTGAAGTGTTAAATTATTACATTATCATGATATTATGATATATTAATATATCTTAATATGATATATATACAATTAAATGTCGTTACAACAATAATCGTTACATATATGTCTCGTTTCGAAATCATTAAGTTAGTAGTCTTGTTTTTACATATGTAGTTCATTGTTAATATACTTAATGATATGTTTACTTATCATAATACCATATTAACTATATATATATATATATATATATATATATATATATATATATATATATATATATATATATATATATATATATATATATCCATAAATATGACATCATATAGTTTTTACAAGTTTTAACGTTCGTGAATCACCGGTCAACTTGGGTGGTCAATTGTCTATATAAAACCTATTTCAATTAATCAAGTCTTAACAAGTTTAATTGCTTAACATGTTGGAAATACTTAATCATATAAATATCAATTTCATTTAATATATATAAACATGGAAAAGTTCTGGTCACTACAAGGTTGGTTTGTAATCCACCCTAATTGTGCTATTTGTTATGTGATAAATGGAATAGGTGCTTTCCATTGGCGGATTACGGATTTGGTTTGCATTCATCAAGGCAACAAGGTGAGTGTAAATATATTATATGCGTATGTATGCATATGATGGGTGCGGGTGGGGTAGAGTGATCCTTGTGTGTTCGGGTTCACTCTACATATGTGTGGGATGATGGACCCCGTGAGTTTCGGGTACACTTGGCACGTTTGTGCGTTTTGGGTTACCACCCTTGGGGTAGTGAATCTCATGTGTTTTCGGATTCACATTGGCATGAGTGAGCCAACCCCGTTGATGTTGTTGAGGTCATTTGGGAAGTGAATCGCGTGTGGTTTTGGAATCACAGTGTTGCGTGTGGTTACATACATTCCATTTTTGTTTTTATGGCTTAGAGTAGTGAATCTCGTGTGGTTTCGAATTCACAAGGGCGCGTGTGGTTTCAGCTAACCCTATTGTCGTATGGATTGGGGTAGTGAATCGCATGTGGTTTCGGATTCACTAGGGTACGTGTGGTTTCGGCCCACCCCAGTTGTAGTTGAGATGAAGGTAGTGAATCGCATGTGGTTTCGGATTCACTAGGGCGCGTGTGGTTTCAGATTCACTAGGGCGCGTGTGGTTTTGGCCAACCTTCTTGTGTTTAAGGTTAAGGGGTTAACCATGTGAAAATTGTGTATATGCGTATACATATATGTTGTTGTGTTGTAGCTAATCTTGTGGATTTGACATGGTGGTATGTAGCGTATAGCTTGCTTAGTTATACGTGGGCATGGTATGGGTTTATTACTTGTGTTGGTGATATGTATTCATTTTATGAATATGTATGGATATAGTATGTTTACATTCACTAAGCATTATAACTTACCCTCTCGTTGTTTATATTCTTATAGATTCGCAAGGTGGAGGCATCAAGGGTAAGTACGGGTACTAGTGGACTACCATGTGATGCTTAGAAGACTTTGCTTTTGGATTTGACTTAGGATTGGGTAATGCATTCTGAATCACCATGATCGATCTTATGTTAGAATTTAAACGCTTGGAGTCGAAAGTGTTTTTGGTTATGTTAGACGGGTCGTGGGTTGTTATGCCCATTTTGACACTTGGACTTATGTATTGTATAAATTAAAGTTGTTAAACTTGTCGGGTAATTGGAAGTGTTTTGAAAACATAATCTTGCAATCGTTGTCATTAATTTTATTTTATTATAAAATAAAAAGATTTATGGGTCGGTATAATGAAGGGTTGGGTCATTACAATATTGTTGGGGAAGGATGTTGGTTTATGCTTAACGATAATATTAATCTAACCGATGTCAATAAGTGTTTTGATGATGACACATGCACATAACTAGAAGTGATGGTAGAGATCTTGACATAAATATACAAGTTCACTAATCCACACTTACTTTAGCAAAAGACCAAACTAAATGAAGCTTAAAATAAAATTTATGCCACACGTTTTGGTCCACGGTCGAACGCAGGTCAAACTGTGGAAGTCGTGTACGCTGGTTTATGAAACCAGGTGCACGCTCGACCCAACGGCTGACTGTGGGTCGACCGCAGAAGGTTCTGTCCAAACTCTTGATCAAATAAAGTTTGACCACTTCGGAGCGTCTATAATTTATGAAACTTGTTTCAACATGCTTAGAATAGTTGCCCCCTTTATATTCAAAAGTGTTTTGGTCACTAGAACGCTAATCTTGGTTAATCACACCTAATGACACCTTAACGACGTTTTAGCCTTGATTAAGGACAACACACTTGTTGTGACGACCCGGAAATTTACGACAAAATTTAAACTTAATCTTTATATAATTTTGATACGATAATAAAAGTCTGTTAGGTTGAGTCTCAAAAATTTTGAACTATTTTATTTCATTAATTTAACCTCGAACGGTTCCGACGATTCACGAATAATTAATTGTAACTAGATATGTATATGTATATATATATATATATATATATATATATATATATATATATATATATATATATATATATAATAATTGGAAATATAATTTTAAATATTGTAGGCTGTTGTTACTAAAATTTATTTATGTAAAATAAAAATAAAAATAGGATATTATAATGATTTTTATTTAAAAAGTATATATATATATATATATATATATATATATATATATATATATATATATAGTTTCGAATTTATTTAGAAAATGATAGTAACACTCAATTATTATTCGATTGATAGAACTTATGTGATTTTAAAATAAACGGCGATCCGAAAATGAGCTATATAAATTTTAGGCTTATTAAAAATATATTTAGAAACTAATTAATAAAATTCAACACTTTTCACATTTTACTCAGAATCGTGAGGGACAGTTGATGTAATTTTTATTTAATAAATTAATGATCGAATTTTATACCATAATGACCGAAATAAATAAATATATTTAAATGAAAAATATGGGATTTTTCTGAAAGACTTCTATCCGCCACCGATTTACAACGGACCACTTGAGATTAGTTGACTGCTGCACTTGCTCGTTCAGTTTTGCAGCCAACAAACCATGAACCATAATTAAAGACCTGATGTTGCTGCTTTCTTTTTCATGAACCCACACCGAACTAGACCCAACCGCTACAGTTTCTCTTTCTTTAAGCCGTGAACGATGAAAATAAAAGATATTGAAGATGAAGTACTACTCGAATAATATAGAAGATGATGGTTACACGTATGATGGTGATCAAGTTTATGATAAAAGTGATGATGAAAAAGAAACGATGATGGCAACCCTGAAAAAGATGGATTACCAATCCCACTTACAAATAAACAAGCCTTATTTTGCACGTCAATGAATAATTAAGTTACTGGACTCCTTTTTAACTAGGCCGCAGGTCACTAGTTTTCATATTGGGCCAAAGTAAACATGGGCAATATTATAGTTAATATTGATCACCATGGATGCAGTTTTCATTTTCTATTTATTTTATTTTATTTTTTATCTCACTTATCAACAAGAACAACCACCGTAAATCTTTGCTGCTGCTACATCCTTCTTTCGATTGCAGCTGCTATTTTTCTCGCTTCCATTTTTCTGGTACATTAACGATGGTAAAGATGATGATAATTCCGTTTTTATACCACTACTGTGACTGCTGTATTGTTACCGTTGTTACAGCATTCGCACAGACCCAACCTCCACCACAAATCACCAATATTTTATGATGCAGTTGTGTCTGCTTCCTACTTCCGTTCACTGTACGAGTACGATATAGATGATGGCATATTGATGATTTTAGGATGATGCGGTTATGATGATCACCATGATAATTATGATGATGGTATGGATAATAGATGGATCGATAGCGAGATTGATGATGATAAAATATTGATGTATGATGATGATGGATAAAAGGAGATGTACGAAGATAGATGATGAGAATAAGAAGATGAAAGTGATAGCTGCATATTTTGGATTTCGATTAAGAACTGAAACGTGATGGGTTTTTATTTATAAATGGGCTAACCTAGTAGTGGGCTTAATTGATTAAATTCTTGAGCCAATATTTGTTAATTGGGCTTAGACAGTTAATTGGGCCGTATTGTACATTTTTAGGCTGAGACCCAACTTCTGTCTTCCATTGGACTATGAAGGTTGATAGTATTAGGTAACTATGATGATGCGTGCGATTAGATTATGATTATGATGATCATGATAAGACGAACATGAAGATGATGATTATGCATATGATTATGATGATGATTTCGTTATTATGATGATAGATGAAGACTATGGTGATATATGATGGTAGAGATGATGAAATAATGATGTAAAGATGATGATGTTCTCGATATTGTTAATGGTAATGGTTTAGGTTATTATTGGGTTAGCGGGACGTCGCGGGTTCAAACCCGAAATTGGGCATTTTTTAGGACTACTTCTTTGAGGTAGTTTACTTATTACTTATTATTATTATTATTATTATTATTATTATTATTATTATTATTATTATTATTATTATTATTATTATTATTATCATTAACATTAAAAATTAACATTTTAATTAAAATTATTACTATCATTAGAATTATTATTATTTTTATCATTATAAATATTATTATAAGAATTAACATCTTACTTATCATTATAATTATTATTATTAGAATTATTATTATTATTATTATTCTTATTATTATCATTATTATTATTATTATTACTACTTTTACCATTAGGATTATTATTACGTCTAAACTAGTATCATAATTATCATTAGCCGAAAAATTATTAGTTTTATAGTGATTATAATTATCAGTATTATTATTATCAAATATTATTTTTAAGTATTATTATCACTATTATTGTTTTTATTGTAAAAATAATACAACATTTATTTAGTATTATTATTATTATTTCTACCAAGCAAATATTAAGTTATACATATTATATTTATTATATATATCAATTATCAATAAATTAGTTAATTAAAGTAGTTTAATAAGTATTTGATATATTAATATTAAGAACTTACTTAAGTTAAGAATAGATATTAATTATTTATTATCAAGATAGAAAATGAAAATATAAAATATATTACTAATACTAATATATAAACTTATTTGATTACGATTATATGTGTTAATATATATACTTGATATAGGTTCGTGAATCCGAGGCCAACCTTGCATTGTTCAGTTCCGTCGTATGCATATTTTTACTACAAAATATCGTAGTGTGAGTTTCATTTGCTCCCTTTTTAAATGCTTTTGCAATATATATTTTTGGGACTGAGAATACATGCGCTGCTTTTATAAATGTTTTACGAAATAGACACAAGTACTTGAAACTACATTGTATGGTTGGAGACCGAATATTACCCCTTCAAGTTTGGTAACCTAAGAATTAGGGAAATGGCCCCTAATTGACGCGAATCCTAAAGATAGATCTATGGGCCTAACAAACCCCATTCTGGAATTTGGAATGCTTTATTACTTCGATTTAAAAAGTGATTGCGATTGCCAATATTTATGGCATACTTGTGAGTATGCGGGGGATATTCTATATGCATTATGTTAATGTAGGTTACCAGGTGTTCATCATACGAATGGATTTTTATACACTTGCTAGTGTA
Organism: Rutidosis leptorrhynchoides; assembly: GCF_046630445.1. Lineage (NCBI taxonomy): Eukaryota > Viridiplantae > Streptophyta > Magnoliopsida > Asterales > Asteraceae > Rutidosis > Rutidosis leptorrhynchoides. The sequence continues at coordinate 199,497,659 of NC_092338.1, forward strand.
ACGATATTTATGAAAATGAAATCTTGTGGTCTATTAAGACTATGGAAATAATTATTATGATAAACCTATGAACTCACCAACCTTTTGGTTGACACTTTAAAGCATGGTTATTCTCAGGTATGAAAGAAATCTTCCGCTGTGCATTTGCTCACTTTAGAGATATTACTTGGAGTCATTCATGACATATTTCAAAACACGTTGCATTTGAGTCATTGAGTTCATCAAGATTATTATTAAGTCAATTATAGTTGGATATATTATGAAACGGTATGCATGCTGTCAACTTTCGATGTAATGAAAGTTTGTCTTTTAAAAACGAATGCAATATTTGTAAAATATATCATATAGAGGTCAAGTACCTCGCGATGTAACCAAATGTAATGTATTCGTCCAGATGGATTAGGATGGATCTCTACACTTGTGTTCCGAAAATGTATCTAGACATACTTAGGATGGTCATCAAGTCTCAACCAAGAGTTGCTCCTTCCTTGTACATGTGTTGAACATTAATCTATACTTATACATTAGTCTTGCAAATTCTACATTGCAGGTAAACTTACATAGCCTTGGTACAATGCCATGTCATCACTATATGTTTAATCTTAGATTAATTAGTGATCTCTTGCTGGTCATTACATAAGTATTACTTGACTACTTGCTATTAATACATGAATACTATTTGACTATGTGCTAAATGTCAACTTGCTAGTAGTTACTTAATATATATGTATGAACTTTGTCTTGCTATAAGTTTGGAAACTACAAATGTATGATTAGCCTACCATTAAGTGTAACTTGGTTAATAACAATTGATATGTCATAATCAAATATTCTTAAGTGCTTAAAGAATTATTAACACACATATTGAGATATCAAAAGAGATATGTTTAAGTTTAGTAACATGTCTAATAATGGTTTAGTCTTATTTAACATGATGTCTTACAACATGCTTAATTGAACCTATTTGTTTCACTAGGTAAGACATCATTAACACATCTAATTAATCCATGTGCAAGCTTAAAGATGAACAATAACATGCTTAATATAATGACTAATTAGATTATTGTCATCAATGAAATGTTGACCAACCAATAGGACTTAAGCAAGTGTGTTAAAAACAAAAAAAAAGATTATAACAAATCTGAGATTATCTCAATTGGTTATCAAGACTTGTATCCAAGAATGCTGGACTTCCCTCTTTGGTTATGATAAGTCACTATCAAAAGAATACAACCAAAGAGAATCATACACTTAATGCATATAGTATTTGTATAGGATGTTGGGTATCTTTTGCAGGTATTAAATGAAATAAAGAGGCCAAAAGATCCAGGTTTAAATGGTTTCAAATGGCTATACAACAACTAGATGAAAGTGACCTGACAACGTATGGTCAACCCACGGTCGACCATGGGCTGAGCCGCATCAACGGCTAGTTTTTTTATCTCTTCCTATAAATAGAAAGACTTGGAAAGCTTTGAAGATTTGACCCTCTTGCATACTTCAACTCTAATTCATTAAAGAATCACAAGATCATAATTCATACATATATTTGTGATTAGCAAGAGAAGTTCTATAATCTCATAGATTGTAGAAGGGTTGTAAACTTACTATCAAATTACTATCTTATGAGTTTACTTAGTGTTGTATTATCCTTTGAATTGTCTTATAATTTTCATCACTAGAAAGGGTGAGTCTTGTACTTTGTAACTAGAAGCATAAGTTAGCTTAGCTATCATCTTCCTTAAAAGGGAACTAGGAAGTTGATTAATTCTATTGGGGATTAATACTTGTCCAAGGTGAAGACAATTGATCTAAGTTAGAGGTAATCTTTTGAAGGGATAGAAATATTAAGTTTGTTGTCTACAAAAGAATACAAGACTTGTAAATCGGATCTCCACCGGGCTTGCAGAAAAAAACTCAGTGAAGCAAAATCTCGATTAGTGAATTGAAGAGTGAATTAAGGTGAATTAGTTAACAATCACCCGGACCACAATAAATCCTTGTGTTTATGTTCTTTACTTTACTTTCCACATTACTTCAAACATAAACACTACACACATTGAGTTTGAGTTGATTAAGTTGATCAAGTTTCTTAAAATCTTGTTGTTCATCAAAAAAGTTTTAGAATTCGTATTAAGTAACTATTCACCCCTTGCTCCCCTCTCTAGTTACTTACTTATATATATAAGTAATAATAACAAATAAATAAATAAAATACAATAATAAATATAAATAAAATAAAATTATAAATAAATAAAATAAAATAATTTAATAAATAAAATAAAATAAAAATTTAAAAACTAGAAATAAAAAATAAATATAAAAATAGTCGTCATGAAAATAGTAAAATCAAGTTTTCATGAGTTTTAGAGCATACCTAGAATTCAATTTATGCTTTAAACGACAGTAAAAGCATTAATAAATCGATGTTTGCTGTAGACTTACTTAATAGAGCCGTATCATCATAGTTCTGTTATTATAATATGTAATAACCCGCCCTTTTCCGTTAATTTATTTTAACGCCCATCTTTTTTTTTAGATAATATATTCCGTTATCTAAATTCGTACCTTCCGTTAACTAACGTTCTTAATATTCCCGTTATTGGATTTTAACATCTTCCACTTACTCTCGCGTATTTAAAATAATTCATTTGGTTATTTCACACATCCGATTTTAAACTCGAGGGACTAAAGTTGCCAATGGACCAAACTAGTTGACAAGGTCAACTAGTCAAACCCCTCATCCCCACCATTCATTTGATTTTCTTTTCTTTTCTCTTTTTTTCTCATTTACTACTTCCATCTTTCACCATTTTCATCTTCAACAAAGAATCATCATCTAATTCAAGTCAATCAAGCTTCCAACAAAACAAATTGTACTTTTGGAATCCTCTCTTCATCCTCTACGTTTTGATACTAGCTTCATCTCTTTTAGGTAACTTTCTAAAAACTCCAAATTTCTCTAAATTAGTTTTATAAACTTAAAAGTGTGTTATTTAGTGTCTATGGCTCGAGTCTAACATGAATATGTGATTTATTTGCTCGATCTTGCTATTTTGCATAAACTAGCATGAACTTGAAAAAGGGTTTGTTTAATCTTGAGTTTTGGGTGATTTAATGTTGTTAAATGTTAAAGCTCATGTATTAAATATGTTACTAGCATCATTAGCTTCGTTTTGGTATGTAGGTTAATCTAGAAAAATTTCATTAACAAAATTGTTGAATTCATGATTCTTGGTTAAGGTTTGATAGACTTAAATACAAACTTTTGATGCATTGAATGCTATGAAATGTTGTTAGTAAGTGTTTAGTTGAAATGTATGTTTAATTACCTTCGAAAGGGCATATCGTATGTGTAAATAAGATTCCCGAATCACCATTTGCATTTTTGAGCTTGAAACGTTAAATAATGATCATTCGACGAGGTTTTTGTTGTTGCTAATGATGGATTTGATTGATGATATTTGTTTAGTTAGATTTCTCGTTAAATTACCATTCCAATGATATAAGATACGTGTTGTGAATGTTTACGGTTCATTAGTTATGTTTGTTTGAAGTTGGATTCGTGCATTAGGTGTTCAAAACTGCCCAAATTGTTGATCAGACACCCTGAGCGCCGCTCAAGGCGTCTGGAGCGCCTCTCCGATCTCGGCTGACCAATATCCTGTTATGTTTTTGCAATTCCATTCCCGCTTACTCGCAACTCCGATTAACATGAAACTTGGTCAACATGTTTATATATGACTATGTTTTTATATGCATAGTCGGATACCTGGCCCGACCACATTGACTTTGACTTTGACCAAGTTTGACTTTTAGTCAAACTTGACCAAACACTTATACAATCGTTCTAACATGCTTTTATACTTATATCTTGCATGAAACATGACAACTTGATTCACATGCTATATTAATCAAGTCGTAACGAGCCATATGACTAATTGAACACATTTCGCCCGACCTTGTGTCGTAACCGGTAAATGATACAACTTATTTGTTAAGGTCAAGACTAAGCAACTTTCATTTGCACAACGTTTAATTTCAAATACTTTGGCGTGCAACTACGGTGAGATCATAGTCCCATCTTTTCAACAACTTTTATACTTTTAAATCATGGGATGAGAAACATATACGGTTATACTTTTATACTTTGAACACAAGTATAAAAACAAACATTCCACGTACGAGTTAGAACAAAAATTCTCACGTCCAATTATCATCAGTTACACTTGCAGTGTGTAAGTGTAAGTGTGAACTTATGTTGTGTGGCCATACGGGTTTGACGAACCCTCATTCGGACGGTTCGCTACCATCAGTAAATGAAATATATTTTCGAGTATAGTGTAGGTTCTAACACTATGATTCAGAGGTACCATTCAGCTAAGCCTTGATAATTGGGTGCTCAACAAACGAACAACATCTTCGAAATGCAAACGATTTGGATAATCAACATATACTAAATCTTGTGGTTTAAAAACAACGTTTACAAATACACCTATGATTTCACCAACGTTTTTCGTTGACAGTTTTCTATATGTTTCTCAGGTTCATTCTTGGCTACTTGATATATGCTTCCACACACTTTGATTACTTGCTTGGGGTCAAGCATACATGCATATGCTAGTGATAGCACCTTTGGATTCAAACTTAAAGTTTACATGCATACGCTATTGATAGCATTCGTGATTTTCAACTTATATTATGTCGCAAGTTATTTCAATTATACTTATTAACTTTTGTAAACTTATACTTGTTAACCGTTTGGTTTACTTAAAACTTTGCAAGTCATACACGTTTCAAATGAATGCGACATAATTTTGGTCAAACGTGTCTCATTTAGGGACTATGACCACGTAACGGGACCTAAGTTGACGGCACCGTCAAATGCGATTTTGTCGGGTCATTACATAATAATCACACGTCAAATTCTTACATGTTAAAATCGACTAGCTTATTATAAAAATAATAATTTTTAAAAAATATCAATATATGAAACAAATTTTCTTTATATAGTTCTTGTGCTTGGGATATTTACATACTTCACCGGTGATATTCACTATCTACCACTTCTTGTTACTACCACCACTACTCTAGATGAGTATCGTCATCACTGCTTATCACTACGGTTGCGTACTACTCGTTATCCTAATTCGTTACTCTTTTCATATCTAAAGACATTATTATTTGACTTGAACCGCATTGACGTGAATAACCAGTTATACACTTTTCTCGAGAAACGCATATTCAGAGTTGCATTAATTCTTTAGATTAAATACGAGTCACGTTAGAGATGCCGTTACACTTTGTTCATTTTAAATCTTCATGATTACACGAACTTGCCTCTATGGAGTGATGCGGGAATGGAGGTATGAGTTAGCGTAATATAACGACACTCGATCAATGTGGTTATATTATGGTAAGTCATACCAAAGTTCTAATGACTCGTGATGGTGATTGGACTCGATCAACCTAATCACCACCATGTGCCATGTACATGACTTTATTTTTCCTTGTTGCCATCCGAAAACTTCGAGAATATTGATAACAATCATACCAGGGACACATCTTGATATTTCCAAATCATATTGATGCTTCTGAATAAATGACCAATTCTTTCAACTCGTGTATACTATCCCATTTTCGCACAGTTTTATCGACGAACTACCAAAATGCATGATATGCTCACATCGAGGTGGAAACTTCTCTCGCATTACACTCGTACTTCTGTATAAGGAAATCTTTTATCTAAATTCTCAATGGAGAGAGAGACTCTTAACGTTATACTAGTATTCGTCACGAGGGTGAATAGTCCTAACGAATGTTTTCAGAAACCAATAAGAAACTTGCTCTAACAAACGTTTTTCAGAAACCGACAAGATGGGGGAAACTTATACGACTATACATTATAGGAATTCTATCTCGACACGGTGTGCCATTACCATTTATTTCGGATTGAGATACTCGTTTCACTTCTAAATTTCTTAGTGCCATACAAGAAGCCTTGGGAACACGTTTAAACATTAGTACCGCGTATCATCCACAAACTGACAGACCAAGCAAACATATATTCAAATCTTGGAAAACATATAACAAACTTGTAATTGTTGCCTTTAATTGATTCCTCTTACAACGATAGTTATCATTCGAGTATTAACTCCGCACCTTTCTCGAAACTCTATATGGCCGTAAATGTCGTTCTCCTATTTGCTGGGCCGAAGTAGGTGACAAGCAAATCCCCGGACCAAACTCATTCATGAAATAACCGTTAAGATCATTCAAATCCAAGAAATGCTCAAGACGGCCCGTAATCGCCACTATGCCGATGTTAGACGTAAACCTCTCGAATTCCAAGTGAGTGGTCGCGTAACGTTAAAAGTCGCACCTTGAAAAGGTGTAATCTGTTTCGAGAAACATAGAAAGTTAAATCCGCGATATTTTGATCCTTTTTGAAATCTTGGAGCGTATTGGACCCGTTGCTTACCGTTACGAACTCCCAACTCAATCGAAATCCGTTCATCCTACATTCAATGTATTAAACTTAAAGAAGTGTCTTGCCGAACAAGAACTTGTTATTCCTTTCGATGAGTTTACTATCGATGACAAACTCCACTTCATGGGAAAACTGGTTGAAATTATGAATCGTGAAACCAAACTTTAAAAACAAAGTAAAATCCCGATCGTTAAAGTTCGTTGGAATGCCAAGATCAGATGAGAAGGGAGTACCCTCACTTATTCATAGAATTGGTGACGTAAGATCTCAAGGAAGAAACAACGACTACTACTTCCAACTAAATTTCGGGACAAAATTTCTTTTAAGATGTAGGTAATGTAATAACTCGACTTTTTCCGTTAATTTATTTTAACGCCCGTCTTTTTTTTAGATAATATCTTCCGTTATCTAAATTCGTACCTTCCGTTAACTAACATTCTTAATATTCCCGTTATTGGATTTTAACATCTTCCGTTTACTATCGCGTATTTAAAATAATTCGTATGGTTAATTCACACACCCGCTTTTAAACTCGAGGGACTAAAGTTTCCAAGGGACTTAACTAGTTGACTAGGTCAACTAGTCAAACCCTTCCTTTCCACCATTCATTTAATTTTTTTTTCTTTTCTCTTTTTCTCTCATTTACTACTTCCATCTTTCACCATTTTCATCTTCAACAAAGAATCATCATCTAATTCAAGTCTAGCAAGCTTCCAACAAAACAAATTGTACTTTTGGAATCCTTTCTTGTAAGACCTAAATATTTATTGTACATAATGTATTTATGGTGTACGATAAGTGTATGAAGTGTACGTGTTGCTTGCTCGAACGCCGAAGGAAACTGGACGTTGTCTGAAGTGGCAAGGTGTGTATGTATCTTTTCAACCCTAAATAAAGTCTGTGTTGATGTTTCAAAGCCTTACCATTGGAAAGTAAATCTTATTACGTTTCCAACGATATTTGATTCATCTAAAACGGAGCTACGGTCAAAAAGTTATGGCCAAAACAAGTTTCTGAAAACTGATCTGTAGGTTGGAGCGGCGCTCCACCTTTCGGCACGGCGGGCCGAACCCGTCTGATGCAATTTTCAGCCTTTTTAAAAAGCTTAAATGAGGGGTACTTTGGTCTTTTCATTTAGGGTCGGTTTAGGGTCACCAAAACTGATCTAGAACTCCATTGGAGCTCATTTCTCACCCACACAAACACTCTCATCCATATCTAGAGAGAGAGAAAGGGTTCTAGAGTGAGAGAGCTTGAATTGGAGAAGAAGGAGTTGGATTCTCACCAAATCTCGGGTTTTAAAGTTGTTCATCTCGCTCCTAGCTACGTTTTGGTAGTATTGGTAAGTCCTAACTTCGAATTTCATTTGTTAGATTTGATATTCAAGTTAGGGTTTGAGTTTGATTTGTTGTGAAACCCTCTTAGATGATGAAATGGGTTTATGGTGACTAGTTATTCTTGTCACTTGGCGGGTTTTGGGTTGGTTGACGATTTGGCCTTGATTAGGCTTTAAACTTGAGTTTAATCACTAGGTTTAGTGATTATGGAAGTGTTGGAACCACTTTAGGTGAATTAGGGTTGACTAATTTTGACTAGAGTCAAAATTAGGGTTTGGTGATGATTATGACCCAATTGTCGATTTAATAAGGTTTAAACTTAAAATGGATTAAGTTGAAGTATAAAACCAAGTTAAATATGTTTTGGTGTCAAAACTCGCTAATGGCGCGATGTTGACTCCTTTGAGTCAAAATTAGGGTTTAAGTGTCATTATGGGCAAGATAGGTGTTTAACACCTATGATTGGGTTTAATTGGCATATTAGGACCATTCTCACTTGTGTTAGTGATTATTGGTTAATTTGGGCGCGATTTGTACTTGAAAGTGCATTTGGGTCAAAATTGCACTAAGTGTCAATGGGGTTGGTTTGTAAGTCAACCCTAATTGTGTTGATTGTGTTTGTGATAATGGAATAGGTACATTCCATCGGTGTGTTGCGGATTATTCGGTGGCTGAAAGGACCCGTTCATATACATTATAAACGATTCACAATAGTTGATTACATCGCGAGGTATTTGACCTCTATATGATACGTTTTACAAACATTGCATTCGTTTTTAAAAGACAAACTTTCTTTACATCAAAAATTGACGGCATGCATACCATTTCATATTACATCCAACTATAATTGACTTAATATTAATCTTGATGAACTCAACGACTCGAATGCAACGTCTTTCAAAGTATGTCATGAATGACTCCAAGTAATATCCTTAAAATGAGCTAATGCACAGCGGAAGATTTCTTTAATACCTGAGAATAAACATGCTTTAAAGTGTCAACCAAAAGGTTGGTGAATTCATTAGTTTATCATAATCAATCATTTTCGTAATAGTAATAGACCACAAGATTTCTGTTTATAAATATATGTACACTCGCAAGTGTATAAAAGCATTCTATAAGTTGTAGGCACCCGGTAACAAGCCTTAACGTTCATGTTTTACCCTCTGAAGTACACCAGATCATGTGTGTTTAAAATAACCTCGAAGTACTAAAGCATCCCATAGTCAGGATGGGTTTGTCAGGCCCAATAGATCTATCTTTAGGATTCGCGCCTACCGTACATAGACAAGTAGTTTAATGTTACCAAGCTAAGGGTATATCTCTGGTTTAAACCCACGTAGAATTAGTTTTAGTACTTGTGCCTATTTCGTAAAACATTTATAAAAACAGCGCATGTATTCTCAGTCCCAAAAATATATATAAAAGGGAGCAAATGAAACTCACAATACTGTATTTCGTAGCAATTATGTATATGACGGAACTGAACAAGTGCAGGATTTGTCTCGGATTCACGAACCTATATTAAGTATATATATTTATATGTTGGTCAATATCTGTCTAACAATTTAGGTCAAGTCGTAGTGTATCACAATCCTAATGCTCGAGACCGACATGCAAAAGTCAACAGAAGTCAACTTGACCCAAAATGACTTCCAAAATCTATACATGTTTATTATATAACTTATATATAGTCGTTTTATATATTTAAATATATTTATCAGATCTTATTATACTAAATAATACAAGTCATTTGTTAATAAATAAAAATTTATATTTAAATTCATATATGATAAAAATATACTTTTATATATCTCAAGTAATAAAATTTATAAAATTCACTTGATATCATAAAAATATAGTGGTATGTATTATTAATGTAATTATATTACGTGTGGTAAAAATATCTTTGTACGCATATTTATTTGATTAAATAATATTGATAATAATAATAATGATACAAATAATAAAATGATAGTTTCAATAAAAATATTAATTTTTAGTAATAAAGATAATTTTAGTAATAACATCAACTGATAACAATTATAATAATAGTTTTAATAATAATATTAAAATTAATAATAATTCAGTTGGCCATATCTTTTAATCCGTTCATCGAACCCACACGATTTCTAAATGAAAAGTTATTAATTTTTCTTTAGCTTTTTAACGACATGCATATCATATACATTATCTCAGAAGCATATGTATCAAATTCGTGATTTATCATAAACTATTTAACGACGAAACTAAGCATACAAACATGCATAATCATATATACTCGAGCACTAGTCAGGGATACACTATGAATATAAAAAAAAATAAGATATGAATGCTCACGTATCAATATTGTGATTCAATATTGCAGGAAAGTACGTAGACGCAACGAAAATGATAAACGTTAGGTTGACCTCACGAGCAATACCCTCGAACAATACCCATAACCTCCATAGCTATAACCCATAATTTCCTTAGCTCTATCCCGTTTGAAAACTTATTTTGAAATCGTCTGAATATAACTCCATCGTAGTATTTTATGTATACTAATAATATCTTGAAATAATACTAAGTAAATATATATATGTAATTCGATTGAGAGAGTTTAGAGAAATATATTTTCAAGTTTCTATGAAATAATGAAACCTATTGAATTCTATTTATAATAGATTTTTGAATTATTAAAGTGAATTATTAAAGTATGAATTATTAAAGTGAATTATTAAAGTATGAATTATTAAAGTGAATTATTAAAATATGAATTATTAAAGTATGAATTATTAAAGTGAATTATTAAAGTATGAATTATTAAAGTGAATTATTAAAGTGAATTATTAAAGTTAAAGTAAAGTAAAAGTAAAGTAAAAGTAAAGTAAAGGTAAAGTTAAAGTATAGTAAAAGTATAAAACTATGTACGTATAATACGCGTATAAATATATTTAATATTAATTTAAATCGTTATATCATAAAACATTTTAGAAAAGTAGAATTATATATATTCATAATAGGTTTCAAGTTTTTAAATTACAGTCTGTTGGTGAAGCATGGGATAAAGTCCAAAGGTTTAATAAACGTATGAAATCATCTTAATGAAAAATGTCGAGTTACTTAACTTGTCGATATCCAACATCTAAGTTATTTACACTCCACATTCTTACTTATAGATCACTTTACCATTTTCCGAATATTGTCAAAAAGAATAGATTTCTTAAATCACAGTGGACCTCATAACATTGGCCCATAATCATATCATCATGTATCTGATAATTCAATCATTTGATATTATCTCTTAATTCTGTCGATAAATATATCGAAACAAATACGTTCATGTAAAGTATCATATATATCAAATACTTTGTTAATGTTTTCAGTTATTATATATTATATATACATATCTATATACACATAATTGTTCGTGAATCGTCAAACACGGTCAAAGGGTAATTGATTACATGAATGTAGTTCCAAACTTTTTGAGATTCAACATTACAAATTCTGCTTATCGTGTCGGAAACATATAAAAGTTAGGTTTAAATTTGGTCGGAAATTTCCGGGTCGTCACAGTACCTACCCGTTAAAGAAATTTCGTCCCGAAATTTGATCGAGGTCGTCATGGCTAACTTTAAAAATGTTTTCATGACTAATATGAGTTGATAAATAGAGTTTTATCATCATTGAGTAATATAGATAAAACAATTTGATTACGCGAATAGTATAAGTGAAACTATCGCAAGAGAGTGAAATGAGTAAACGTATATTCGTTTTAACCGATGACGTAGTTATGATTGATTTCCGGAATTCATGGAATTTAAGGAAAATCTTTGCTATAAGATTTGGTTCTTCGGCGATTAAGGAAATCATGATCTTATTTGATTAAATACGATAATCTGTCTCGATTTCTCTGTCTGATATTTTACTATAAATCCACCCCTTTCGTTTCTTTATTTCCACAGCTCACACCTTCTAGTCTTTCTCCCCAATTCATACTTTAAAGCATTCGTTAATATGCTTCATCCAGTATTGATTCTTGATATACTCTTAACTTTCATATCTGTCATTCTTCTTTTTCATCTACCACTGGAGGAAGTTATTTTCTTCTACCATTACCTTGGGGTTATTGTGTTTTTTATTATCCTGTATCTTTATATTGCTATACACATTGATATACAAGGTTTATAATTTCGGGGTTGTTATCGGGCTTTATATTCTCCATTATATTTCGGAGCTTCATGCTTTCGTTTTCTCTTCCCAACCTTAAGTCAAGCGGATAATGGTCCAGAATTTGTAGATATGAATTTTTGGATGAACATAGTTAATGTTCCAAGAATAAAATCGTAATGGCACGATCTTGATTTGGCAAATTACCAGAATATCCGAAAATATAGAGCTATCAAGATGATATGTTCTTAATATGTTTGGAAATTGGGTAGAATGTAAGAGTCGTGTAAATAGTACATGATGACGGTATGTTCTGTGAATCATCACGTTCCATTAGAAACTCAGTATGACTTACTGTAATATAATCACATTGATCAAGTGTCATTATATTATACTAACTCATGTTTCAGTTCCCAACACTACTTCAAAAACATTCCTATTTTAAATTCGAATTTTTTTTCTTCAGAATTTAGAAACTAACACAGTTTCTTTTTATGTTGTAACGCAGATATTACGAATAGATAGAAGATTTCGGATAAGAATAGTTGTGAAAATATCTTCAGGAATATCGAAGATATTTATAATAAAAGATACGATGATATCTTAGAATTCTTAACATAGATGGATGATGAAGAAGATTTGTCTTTGAAGGTTTATAATAAGAAGTAAGGTGTTTGCTAATGATTTCAGTAGACACTGAATCGTTTGGATCCTTTGAAGGCAGGTTTAGTCTTTGTGATTTGTCCACAGCCTCCTTCATGGTCTGCTCAATCCATTTTCCAGTTTCAAACCTTCTCTTTTTCTCAGCTTTACCACCATACTATTCTTTATCATCAAATTTTTGACTGTTAAAGTTGTTTACAGTTTTTGCTGCTTCATCAGCATTTTTCCAATTTCGGAGAACTAGTTCATAGTTTGGGATGTTTTTCAGAAAATTCACATTCGAAGTATGTAAGTCTAGGAGATAGACGTTATATGTATACATATAACTTTTGACGTAAAATTGTAGCGAAATTCAAAATACTGATTGCTAATTCCCAGTAGTTGATGTGACAATTATTGTTACAGGATGTAGGTAAGTACATGATGGGGTTTTAATGAATAAGTATAGTGACTTTTCGGAAAGGCTTAAGTCGAAGGTTAATGAAGTTGTTGATAAGTTTAATGCTAATGTGGCGAGATATGAAAGGTTCCCCGGTAACAATGATGAAGGGGTAATTGTTATAATAAGGTTTATTCGTATAAACAAATGAAGGTGATTTGTTGAAGCTATGACAAAATTGTCTATTTTGGAAAGAGATTGAAAAATTATATTTGGTAATAAATATCAAAGGATCTGACACGGATACGTGTTAAACTATAACTTTGGTTTCGAGAGCTTTTCAGGTGCATGACAGTGGGTAATGTGTGGTTGGATCATCATCTCGCATGTCTTTAATAATTTCGAAGTGTTTGAACACATATTGTAATTGTTAATATACATATGATGTTCTAAGATTTTGAATGATACAAATATTTTTGTGAGTTTCATGAATAGAAATGAGGTTCTAAGACAGTTTTGAAGTCAAAGTATAGTTTTGAAAGATGTAGAAATCTAAGAGTGATGATTTCGGTTATATCTTGAATCGAATTCTGAGATTTCAAAATCAGAATATGTAATTAGATTTTGAATGAGTATGGTTGTTTTGATTTCTATAAAAGAATGTATATTGTTGTGAAAGTAGGGAGTATAATGGATGATTTGCTGAATCAGATTCGAAGAATGTAACATATTAATTGTGAATTTATGTATCTCTCGGGTATTACCTACCCGTTAAAAAAAAATTTCACAATTAATATTTTGTACAAAAGAATTTTATTACAGTCTTTATGGAAATATATATGTGTATATTTCTTCAGATGTAATATAGATTTTAATGAGTTAATATTAAATTAAACTCATTTGATTTATGGTTAAGGCTAGGATAGATAATTTCTAAACTTTAGAAATTACATAATCGTCGTAGAATGTTTCCCCAATGAAGTTATGAATCAATAATTCATCGTTGTGTTATTCCTTGGTATCTACATGGCGTATGACGTCGATGCTCGTGGGACAGATTGTGAAGTTGAGGTTTGCGAAGCGGTTGTTATTGGTGGTGGTAATAGTATTGTTGATGTTGTTGATGGTGGTACTGGTTATGCTGCTGGTGTTTGTAACCTTTGCACCATATTCTCCAAAGCCACTACCCGAGCGCGAAGCTCGTTGACTTCTTCTATTACACCGGGGTGATTGTCGTTTCGGACGAGCGGATAGATAAGATCTAGAATTTGGTGTAGTATATAATCATGACGAGATACTCTGGAAATGAGAGAGAAAATGGTGTTTCGGACAGGTTCGCCGGTAAATGCTTCAGGTTCATTGCCAAGAGGGCAATGTGGTGGATGAAATGGATCACCTTCTTTTTGTCTCCAATGGTTAAGTAGATTACGAACTCATCCCCAATTCATCCAAAATAGATGATGGCTAATTGGTTGATCCATTTCGGTCACGATGCTTTCGGAGCTCATGTGAAAATCCATATCGGCATAGCTATCGGAATCCGAGGAACTCGAACTGGTTGAGGGATCCATCTTGTATGATCAGGGAAAGAATTTTTGGTATGAAATAGATTGTAGAATTTAGATTTGGTATTCTTCAATACATAATTTACATATGTATATATAATACCAAAATTCCATAAATTACGGAGGAATCTTTGAAAGATGTCAATCAAAGTTCACAGTAACAGATATGCTAAGATAAGAATTCGTCTATACATTATTATGCAATAAATGTAGGAAAACGCGTCTAGACTTAAGAATGATAAGCAGGTAATTTCCTAAGGATGGTAAGTAGATGATTTCCGACTAAAAATGATAAGCAAAACTTTTGACATGCAGACACGGTCGAAGTCCAGACTCACTAATGCATCTTAACAACTATCAGTTAGACACATTAATGCAAGACCTGGTTCGCTAAGACCACCGCTCTAATACCAACTGAAAGGACCCGTTCATATACATTATAAATGATTCACAATAGTTGATTACATCGCGAGGTATTTGACCTCTATATGATACATTTTACAAACATTGCATTCGTTTTTAAAAGACAAACTTTCTTTACATCAAAAATTGACGGCATGCATACCATTTCATATTACATCCAACTATAATTGACTTAATATTAATCTTGATGAACTCAACGACTCGAATGCAACGTCTTTCAAAGTATGTCATGAATGACTCCAAGTAATATCCTTAAAATGAGCTAATGCACAGCGGAAGATTTCTTTAATACCTGAGAATAAACATGCTTTAAAGTGTCAACCAAAAGGTTGGTGAGTTCATTAGTTTATCATAATCAATCATTTTCGTAATAGTAATAGACCACAAGATTTCTGTTTATAAATATATGTACACTCGCAAGTGTATAAAAGCATTCTATAAGTTGTAGGCACCCGGTAACAAGCCTTAACGTTCATGTTTTACCCTCTGAAGTACACCAGATCATGTGTGTTTAAAATAACCTCGAAGTACTAAAGCATCCCATAGTCAGGATGGGGTTTGTCAGGCCCAATAGATCTATCTTTAGGATTCGCGCCTACCGTACATAGACAAGTAGTTTAATGTTACCAAGCTAAGGGTATATTTCTGGTTTAAACCCACGTAGAATTAGTTTTAGTACTTGTGCCTATTTCGTAAAACATTTATAAAAACAGCGCATGTATTCTCAGTCCCAAAAATATATATAAAAGGGAGCAAATGAAACTCACAATACTGTATTTCGTAGCAATTATGTATATGACAGAACTGAACAAGTGCAGGATTTGTCTCGGATTCACGAACCTATATTAAGTATATATATTTATATGTTGGTCAATATCTGTCTAACAATTTAGGTCAAGTCATAGTGTATCACAATCCTAATGCTCGAGACCGACATGCAAAAGTCAACAGAAGTCAACTTGACCCAAAATGACTTCCAAAATCTATACATATTTATTATATAACTTATATATAGTTGTTTTATATATTTAAATATATTTATCAGATCTTATTATACTAAATAATACAAGTCATTTGTTAATAAATAAAAATTTATATTTAAATTCATATATGATAAAAATATACTTTTATATATCTCAAGTAATAAAATTTATAAAATTCACTTGATATCATAAAAATATAGTGGTATGTATTATTAATGTAATTATATTACGTGTGGTAAAAATATCTTTGTACGCATATTTATTTGATTAAATAATATTGATAATAATAATAATGATACAAATAATAAAATGATAGTTTCAATAAAAATATTAATTTTTAGTAATAAAGATAATTTTAGTAATAACATCAACTGATAACAATTATAATAATAGTTTTAATAATAATATTAAAATTAATAATAATTCAGTTGGCCATATCTTTTAATCCGTTCATCGAACCCACACGATTTCTAAATGAAAAGTTATTAATTTTTCTTTAGCTTTTTAACGACATGCATATCATATACATTATCTCAGAAGCATATGTATCAAATTCGTGATTTATCATAAACTATTTAACGACGAAACTAAGCATACAAACATGCATAATCATATATACTCGAGCACTAGTCAGGGATACACTATGAATATAAAAAAAAATAAGATATGAATGCTCACGTATCAATATTGTGATTCAATATTGCAGGAAAGTACGTAGACGCAACGAAAATGATAAACGTTAGGTTGACCTCACGAGCAATACCCTCGAACAATACCCATAACCTCCATAGCTATAACCCATAATTTCCTTAGCTCTATCCCGTTTGAAAACTTATTTTGAAATCGTCTGAATATAACTCCGTCGTAGTATTTTATGTATACTAATAATATCTTGAAATAATACTAAGTAAATATATATATGTAATTCGATTGAGAGAGTTTAGAGAAATATATTTTCAAGTTTCTATGAAATAATGAAACCTATTGAATTCTATTTATAATAGATTTTTGAATTATTAAAGTGAATTATTAAAGTATAAATTATTAAAGTGAATTATTAAAGTATGAATTATTAAAGTGAATTATTAAAATATGAATTATTAAAGTATGAATTATTAAAGTGAATTATTAAAGTATGAATTATTAAAGTGAATTATTAAAGTTAAAGTAAAGTAAAAGTAAAGTAAAAGTAAAGTAAAGGTAAAGTTAAAGTATAGTAAAAGTATAAAACTATGTACGTATAATACGCGTATAAATATATTTAATATTAATTTAAATCGTTATATCATAAAACATTTTAGAAAAGTAGAATTATATATATTCATAATAGGTTTCAAGTTTTTAAATTACAGTCTGTTGGTGAAGCATGGGATAAAGTCCAAAGGTTTAATAAACGTATGAAATCATCTTAATGAAAAATGTCGAGTTACTTAACTTGTCGATATCCAACATCTAAGTTATTTACACTCCACATTCTTACTTATAGATCACTTTACCATTTTCCGAATATTGTCAAAAAGAATAGATTTCTTAAATCACAGTGGACCTCATAACATTGGCCCATAATCATATCATCATGTATCTGATAATTCAATCATTTGATATTATCTCTTAATTCTGTCGATAAATATATCGAAACAAATACGTTCATGTAAAGTATCATATATATCAAATACTTTGTTAATGTTTTCAGTTATTATATATTATATATACATATCTATATACACATAATTGTTCGTGAATCGTCAAACACGGTCAAAGGGTAATTGATTACATGAATGTAGTTCCAAACTTTTTGAGATTCAACATTACAAATTCTGCTTATCGTGTCGGAAACATATAAAGGTTAGGTTTAAATTTGGTCGGAAATTTCCGGGTCGTCACAGTGGCATTCTTCAAGGAGACAAGGTGAGTGGAATATTTATACATGTATGTATGTAGTTTATTTACTCGTACGCGATGTGGGCCTTTGGTGCCACATCGTGAGTATTGGGCATTATGTCACAAGATGGTGACTTATTGAGGTTAAGGGTGAAGAGAACTACGGGTTGGTAGTGTCTCGTTAGGTGCCTCACAAGTCGGTGACACCTCATGGTGGTTCACAAGGCGGTGACCCCTTTGGTAATTGGTTGATGGTTCATAAGTCGGTGATACCATAAGTTGGGGAAGTGATTCACAAGTCGGTGACACTTCGTAGTGTTCACGAGTCGGTGACACTAGATGGTGATTCACAAGTCGGTGACACCTTATGATGAGTCACAAGTCGGTGACATTTCTTACTGTTCACAAGTCGGTGACACTAGGTGGGGCTTCACAAGTCGGTGATGCCACATGGTGATTCACAAGTCGGTGACACCGTACGATGAGTCACAAGTCGGTGACATCATACGAGTGAGACTCGACGTTAATGGTCGTCTACAAGTCGGTAGTGCCATAGCGGGGAACGGTTTGTTATATTTATTCATTATTGTGATTTAGTATATTATTGTGGCGATTTATATACTAACGTTGTTGTCAGTCGTATGTTTGGTGTTGCTAGATCTTTTATGCATTTTGTTTGCATGGTATTGTAAGTGGATGCGTGTAGGTAAATTACATATGTATATGTATAAGTATTGCATTCACTAAGCGTTAGCTTACCCTCTCGTTGTTGACTTTTTTATAGATTGCATGGATGCGGAGGTTCGGGTAAGCGGGGACTAGTGGACTTGCGTAGTTGCTTTAGAAGGCTTGCTTTTGGATTGATTAGGATTGGGTAGCGTATCCCCAATCGCCATGCTCGGCCTTTATTTTGTATTACAAATCATGTGGTTGAAAACTTGCATTTTCGTACGAAAGTCATAAAACGGCCGATGTGGGCCTGGTCTTCGTAAAACTAATTTTATTAATGGGACGTGTTAGTTCTACATATATTAATGTATGGTTAAAAGCGTTTTGTCTAAATACGTCGGGAAGTGGTCAAACATTTTCGCATTTCATGACTTTTTGGACAGGCCAGTTTGGTGCGCCGCGTGGCCATATGGCGCGCCGCGCCATATGCTGTTCCAGCAAATTATTATTTTTTGTTGTTGATATTTCTGCGTGATCGTTTGTATTACGGGTTGGGATGTTACATCTCTTCATTCTCTACGTTTTGATACTAGCTTCATCTATTTTGGGTAACTTTCTAAAAACTCTAGATTTCTCTAAATTCGTTTTATAAACTTAAAAGTGTGTTATAGTGTCTATGGCTCGAGTCTAACATGAATATGTGATTTATTTGCTCGATCTTGCTATTTTGCATAAACTAGCATGAACTTGAAAAAGGGTTTGTTTAATCTTGAGTTTTGGGTGATTTAATGTTGTTAAATGTTAAAGCTCATGTATTAAATGTGTTACTAGCATCATTAGCTTCGTTTTGGTATGTAGGTTGATTTAGAAAAACTTCATTAACAAAATTGATAAATTCATGATTCTTGGTTAGGGTTTGATAGACTTAAATACGAAGTTTTGATGCATTGAATGCTATGAAATGTTGCTAGTAAGTGTTTAGTTGCAATGTATGTTTTTTACCTTCGAAATGGCATATCGTATGTGTAAATTGGATTCCCGAATCACCATTTGCATTTTTGAGCTTGAAACGTTAAATAATGATCATTCGACGAGGTTTTCGTTGTTTCTAATGATGGATTTGATTGATGATATGTATTTAGTTATATTCCTCGTTAAATTACCTTTTCAACGATATAAGATACGTGTTTTGAATGTTTACGGTTCATTAGTTATGTTTGTTTGAAGTTGGATTCGTGCATTAAGTGTTCAAAACTGCCCAAATTGCTGATCAGACACCCTGAGCGCCGCTCAAGGCCTCTGGAGCGCCGCTCCGATCTCGGCTGACCAAAATCACTTTATGTTTTGCAATTCCATTCCCGCTTACTCGCAACTCCGATTAACATGAAACTTGGCCAACATGCTTATATATGACTACGTTTTTATATGCAATAGTCGGATACCCGTCCTGACCCCATTGACTTTGACTTTGACTTTGACTTTGACCAAGTTTCACTTTTAGTCAAACTTGACCAAACACTTATACAATCATTCTAACGTGCTTTTATACTTATATATTGCATGAAACTTGACAACTTGATTCACATGCTATATTAATCGAGTCGTAACGAGACATAGGACTAATTGAACACATTTCGCCCGACCTTGTGTCGTAACCGGTAATTGATACAACTTATTTGTTTAGTTCATGAAAGGACCCATTCATACTGATCATAAACGATTCACCATAGTTGATTTCATTGTGAGGTACTTGACCTCTATATGACACTTTTTTACAAACATTGCATTCGTTTTTAAAAGACAAACTTTCATTTCATCGAAAGTTGACGGCATGCATACCACTTCATCCAATATCCAACTATAAATGACTTAATAATAATCTAGTTGAACTCAACGACTCGAATGCAACATCTTTTGAAATATGCCACGAATGACTTCAAGTAATATCTCTAAAATGAGCAAATGCACAGTGGAAGATTTCTTTCATACCTAAGAATAAACATGCTTTAAAGTGTCAACCAAAAGGTTGGTGAGTTCATAGGTTTCTCATAAACAATAAAATTCATCATTTTGATAGACCACAAGATTTAAATACAGTACACCTATCTCATGTACGAAACCATTTTTCATAATGCTTGGCAGAGTAGGTTCGTATCCTTTTCTCCCCCGTAGGTTGCCTCGCAATTTTTAAATAACAGTACATATATCTCGTGCACAACAATATCATACACATAACCTGTGTATAAAATCATTCTCTTGATACATAACATTCACTTTACTTTCATTGCTTGGCATGGTAACCGACCTTAACATATAATGCGCATCAATAATATCCCCAAAACAAAACATCTCGTCTGTATAATATATAAACCTCGAAGTACTAAACACCACGCCCACTAGCTCTTTCGTCTAGTGAACATTCTGGGTGGGGGTGTTAAACCCAGTAGCTACCTTTAGGATTCGCGTGAATTAGGGGCCATACCCTTTTTCTAATTCTTAGGTTACCAAGAAATAATAATCAGGGGAAAAATTAACACCAATTAGTGGTAATTATAACATCCAACTAATTCAATAATAATCCACAGAACTTCTGTCTGCATACTAATTCATTCGAGGAATGTTTTGCTTGTGTCTATCTCGTCAAACATTTATAAAAGCATTTCATGTATTCACTCCAAAAATATAGATTGCAAAAGCATTTAATAAAGCAGTTGTAAAAACAGCGCATGTATTCTCAGTCCTAAAAATGTAAAGAGTAAAAGGGAGCAAATGAACTCACAATACGATATTTTGTAGTAAAAATATGCATACGACGAAACTGAACAATGCAATGTTGGCCTCGAATTTACGAACCTAAATCATTTATATATATTAACACGTATAATTGTAATCGAACAAATTTATATATTATTAGTGATATAATTATTATTTTAATAAATTATATGTTTCATTAATAACTAATTTAAATATTTCTATTTTTGTGTACTTTAAATAAATAATTAGTATTCATTATAAAACGTTAATATTGATATATTATATGTATTAACTATAGTGTTATGTAACTAAAAATCATTTGATAAAATAATATTAATAATAATAAATAAAAAGTTGTATTATTTTATAATAATAATATTAGTAAATATACTTAATAATGATAATAATAATAATAATTATGATACTAAAATAATAATACTTATAACGATAATAATATTGATAATAATAATAATATTTATCTTAAAATCATGTTAATACTAATGATAATAATAATACTAATTATAATAATAATAATGATAATGATGATAATAATATTATTAGTAATAATAATAATAATAATAATAATAATAATAATAAAAATAATAATAATAATAATAATAATAATAATAATAATAATAATAATAATAATAATAATAATAATAATGTAACAATAACCATAATAATAATAATAATAATAATAATAATAATAATAATAATAATAATAATAATAATAATAATAATAATAATAATAATAATAATAATAATAATGATGATGATGTAACAATAACCATAATAATAATAATAATAATAATAATAATAATAATAATAATAATAATAATAATAATAATAATAATAATAATAATAATAATAATAATAATAATAATAATAATAGAAAGATTGTTATACCATTTATTATCATACTAATTCATGATCATCCACCATCACCATCTATATCATCATCATCCTAATCACTATCATCATCGGATTATAACATCATGATCATTATCATCTTCCATTATCAACATGATACCCATAACCATCATCATCACTCATCGAAACATCATCATCATTTATATTATTTTATGTGTCATCATATCATCGTACATCATAACCGTTTTCCTCGTTCATCACCATCATTATGAATCACGCCATCACCTTTCTTTCATTATCATGATCATACGTAACCATCACCATTCTCTATCTTTTCGGTCCAACAGAGATTTAAACGTTGGATCTCAGCCCAACCATATCAACAAGTAGGCGGCCCAAAATAAAATAAAACTAGAAACATGTGGCCCAACAATTAAATTAAACCTCGACCCATAATCACTTCAGCTAAATTGAAGAATATCACTGTGTTGGCCCAACTACAGCTAAAGTAAAATAAACAAATCGTTGGGTCTAGCTTTGAACAATAGTATATCAAGAATTGATTGAAGGTAGCAGATTCAAACGAAGATAGGGTTTTCGGTTCTGGTTATAATAGAACGGCAGTAGAGACAGACACAATACGCAGGCAGCAGTGATCGTATCATCATTAATCTCGTTATCAAAACACCACTATTCATTATCTTTTTCAATATACAGTACCATCATCCTCATCTTGTTTTTGATTTTAACCGTAAACAGAACTCTATAAGTAGTAGTAGCAACGGACAGGATCATGAATGAATGAAAATAGTAGTTTTATTTGATGGTGTTAGTTTGATGATTAGTTGTAATGGGTTTGGTCGAATCATAAAGGAAACAGTACGTCAAAAGTAAAGGTAGTAGCATCCGTTAATATATGGTGTTGCAGGTGATTGTCGAAAAATAGAAACGATTAGTTGCATCTATAAATCCTTCTTGGGTGTTTGTGTCGTTGAACTGAAACAGAAAAAGATAACAACAGCAGCACTTGTAGCAGTCTTTGTTGTTTTAATGGGGTTGTGGTGAAGATAGACGATGGAGGAAGGTGGTTAAATGGAGGATGAAGGTGGCCGATTATGGTGATTCAACGAACAAGAAGGGAGAGAGAGAGAGAGAGAGAGAGAGAGAGAGAGAAAGAGAAAGGGTTATAGTGGTGATCTACGACTTTCAACAGGAATTAAGCCAAGGGTGTTTGTATTGGGGGTGGTTTTGATTTGAATGAAGAGTAGAACAGAAGGTTAATAGCAGTTTGGTAGTTGCACACAATGATGGGTTTGGAGTGGGTTTCAATAGAACAGAAGGAAACAGAAAAACTAAATAGGTGCAGTAGCATGCCGAATTAACGAGGTGTGTTAACAGGAAAGAAAAAAAATAATAGCAGTACTGCAGTCAACTTCTTCGACTATGGTGATGGGTTTCAATGGAATTTAAAGTGGAAGATAGTGGTGTGTCCATGGTGGTCTCCGTTGGTGTTTATACTGCAGCAACAAATGAGTAGCATGGTGATGGTTTGCTTCACGACCGGAGACCAAAAGAAATCTAGTAGCATAAAAATCTAAGATGGTGGTGATATGGTTTTGAGATGGGTTTAAAAGGGGTGTGGTGTGATCCGTAGGGTGATAGTGATGGTGTGGTGGTTAATGGTGGCGGTTGTAATGTTTAAGGTGATGGTGTTCTTGGTAGAGATGAAGGTGAAGATGGATGGATAGTTGAGATGGTGGATGTGGGTTTATATATATCTAACTCTATATCTCTTCATAAATATATAATAAATGGATATAGAATAAAGTAGTTGAATCATAAACGTACAGTGACACATTATATCACCTTTTTCTCAATTCAAACACGGAAGATTATGACATATATATGTATATTACTCCATACTCAATCAATTGTGAGAACAAAAACAGTCACCCAATAATTTAATAATAATAATATAATAATAATTATAATATACTATAGAATTTAAAACGTGAAATTAGTTAGCCGTCGCCTATTACGGACTAAAATTCGCGTTTCGTTGTTAATCAGTTGGCGGATGAAAGTCTTCTGAAAAGTCTCAAATTTTTACATTAATTATATTTATTTATTTTATTCATTATGGTATAAAATTTGATCATTAATTTATTAAATAAAAGTTACATCAACTGTCCCGCTCGATTCTGGGTAAAATATAAAAAGTGTTAAAATTTAACAACTAGATCCTAAATACATTTATAGTAAGCCTAAAATTTATAGAACTCATTTTCGAATCACCATTTATTTTAAAATCATATAAGTTCGTATTAAACTTGTTTAATATCCATCGAATGGTAATTGAGTGTTATTTGTCGTTTACTAAAAAGATTCGAAATCACAAAATATATATTTAATATACTTTATATATATATATATATATATATATATATATATATATATATATATATATATATATATATATATATATATATATCTATGTGTGTGTGTGTTTGTTTGTTTGTGTTTGTGTGTGTGTGTTTTAAATAATAATTATTATAATATCCTATTTTTATTTTATTTTACATAATTAAATTTTAATAGCAATAAATATAATATTTCAAATTATTTTTCCATTTACCATTTATATATATATATACACACATATCTATTTACAATTAGTTGTTCGTGAATCGTCGAAACTAGTCAAAGATTATATGAATTCATGTAAGCAGTTTAAAAATTTTGAGACTCAAAATTACAGACTTTGCTTATCGTGTCGAAACCATATAAAGATTAAGTTTAAATTTGGTCAGAAATTTCCGGGTCGTCACAGGTCAAGGCTAAGCAACTTTCATTTGCACAACATTTAATTTCAAATACTTTGGCATGCAACTACGGTGAGATCATAGTCTCATCTTTTCAACAACTTTTATACTTTTAAATCATGGGATGAGAAACATATACGGTTATACTTTTATACTTTGAACACAAGTACGAAAACAAACATTCCACGTAAGAGTTAGACCAAAAATCCTCAAGTCCAATTATCATCAGTTACACTTGCAGGGTGTAAGTGTAAGCGTGAACTTATGTTGTGTGGCCATACGGGTTTGACGAACCCTCATTCAGACGGTTCGGTACCGTCAGTGGATGAAATATATTTTCGTGTATAGTGTAGGTTCTAACACTTTGATTCAGAGGTGCCATTCAGTTAAGCCTTGATAATTGGGTGCTCGACAAACAAACAACATCTTCGGAATGCAAACGATGTGGATAATCAACATATACTAAATCTTGTGGTTCAAAAACAACGTTTACAAATACACCTATGATTTCACCAACGTTTTTCGTTGACAGTTTTCTATATGTTTCTCAGGTTCATTCTTAGCTACTTGATACATGCTTCCGCACACTTTGATTACTTGCTTGGGGTCAAGCATACATGCATACGCTAGTGATAGCACATTTGGATTCAAACTTAATGTTTACATGCATACACTATTGATAGCATTCGTGATTGTCAAGTTATATTATGTCGCAAGTTATTTCAATTATACTTATTAACTTTTGTAAACTTATACTTGTTGTCGAACCGTTTGGTTTACTTAAACTTTGCAAGTCATACACGTTTCAAATCAATGCGACATAAATTGGTCAAACGCGTCTCATTTAGGGACTATGATCACGTAACGGGACCTAAGTTGGCGGTGCCGTCAAATGCGATTTTGTCGGGTCGTTACATAATAATCACACGTCAAATTCTTACATGTTGAAATCGACTAGCTTATTATAAAAATAATAATTTTTAAAAAATATCCATATATGAAACAAATTTTCTTTATATAGTTCTTGTGCTTGGGATATTTACATACTTCAAGAATAGCCAACAAAAATATGTATTAGTGACTTTATTATAAAACTTGTCACTTGTATAATGCTATTTTATTTTATCACAAGTAAATTAAGAGTTCGCATAATAGATATGTTTGTTTTACTTGCTGAATTTGGCTCGCTTTTAGTTAGATTCTCGTTATGTTTCGTTGTCTAGTTGTGTTGCGTGTCGGTGTGTTACATTTCTGGATTGTTTCATGTATTATTTTGTCAGCGTTTCATCGATCGATGAAAATCCGTTGTTATATAAGTTTTTGAACAAACCACATGGACCATTTCAGCATTTTCGGTACAAATCACAGGGACCATTTCAGCAATTTTGCTAATAAATGAAAGAAACTGACGAAAATACCCTCACATGTTTGGCACATGACTGGAGTTAACGGCCTTTTTTGACGGCCGTCTGTCAGAGGGACTAAATCAGCAACTTTTACAAACTACCGGGACCAAATCCATCAAAAAAGCACAGGGACAAAACTAGCATTTTGGTACAAACCACAGGGACTATTTCAGCTATTTTTTCAAACGTATTGTCGTAAATTATCTTGTTGTGATTATAGTTAATATTTTACCAACGTATTGTTCTAATATAAGTTACGTTATATTATAAGTTTAATAATTATAAATATATTATAATTACTTAAGTGTAATAGTAATAATATATTAAATATATTAATAGTTTAAAATATTCAAATACTTATGATAATTATACAATATATTATTAATATGATATTATTATTATATTTGTAAATGTATTAATTATAATTGTAGATATATACTAAATATATTTGTATTTATCTATTTAGATATATACTTTAAATAAATTTGTATCTTTATTTTAATATTACTTGTATTTATCATGTAAAACAAGATAATTATAATATATAAATTAAATATATTTCACTTACCTTATAAAGATATAAGTATATAATTTTAATAAAGATTCATACAAAATCCCGTATGTATGAAATATTAGATTCCAAAATCTTGTTTTAATCATAACTAATTCGTTTTAAATCGAAAAAACATGTTCCATATATGCGTTTTCAAGGATTTTGAAAGAAGAATCCAAATATGAACTAAAAAGAAGAAAATAAGACTTTTTCAGTTTCAAAAAAATTAAGATTTTAACAAATACGAATTTAATTATCCTTAAAACAAGATTAGCAAGTGTAATAATTAGAGATACTAGATATATTCATCTTTATATGTTATGTTTTAGTAAAACAAGTTGAAAAAATTGATCTACCTCAAAATAAGATGAACGAAACGAAAAATGGGAAAATCCGGCAGTGGTGGAGGTGGCCGGAGGCGGTGGTCATCGGTGGTGATTATGGGGATGGTGATTGTTGCCAAAACCAAGAGGGAGGGAGGAGAGTAAATTTGCGCGGTGCAAGTTGAAATGAGAGATTATGGCCTCTATTTATAGTTGAAATTTTAAGGTTAGGGTTAAGAGTTTGAATTAGATTAAGAAACTAATTACTTTTTCTTTAAGAACAAGTTTGGCATATTTTGGCATATTCTTTTTGGATAATTGTAATACTTGTAGATAATTACTAAATTAATTCAAATTAAATAAATCAAATTAATTGTAATCTTATCCTTTAGAATATTCTAGAAATTATTTTGTAATTATCTCTTTATTATTATTCATCTAAGATTTATTAAAATTTTTATTGTTTTCGGTTTTTTATTAATTAATTAATTATAATAATTTATCATTTAATTAATTTAGTTACATTATAGTTTTTATATTTTATAAATGTGTCATAGATATTTTTAATACTAGTTAATATTAACTAAGGTATATTATGTAAATAATATAAACTTTAATTAACAGTAAGTTTCGACTAAAAATTAATATTCAGTCAACGTTGTATTAAAGTAGTGTATTTACTTATTAATTTTAATATTAATAAGCATGCAAAAACCCTAGGGGTAAAATAGTCATTTAAAGTATGGAAAATTGAGGGTTGTTATAGTATCCCCCTCGTTAAAGAAAACTTCGTCCTGAAGTTTTAGGTAAACTTCTCGGATGCATCAGCAGTAGAGAAGAGATGGGGATATTTTTGTTTCATTTGGTCTTCACGTTCCCAGTTATACTCGGGGCCTTTGCGTGGATTCGAACAGATCTTTATTATAGAAATATTGTTTTGTTTCAAGCATTTAAATCTTACAGTCCATAACTTCTACAAGTTCATCTATGAAGTGCATTTTACTATCAATGCGGAGGTCATCCAAAGAGATAACAAGAGTACATGAAATGTCATGAACATTACTAAGCTCATTTAAAACCTTGAGCGTTTATGCCACAACACTAGGTCAGATAAACAAAGAGGAGTACGTGGAGATCACGACCACGTAGTTTGATGCATGGATTCATATTTGATACAGATGGTACTAACTTGTTAATCCGGATAGTAACCATAGAATGATGCCTCTGGATTTCAAGAAATGTCCAACGTGAATAAACGAAGCGAGATGCCAGCTGAAGAGCCACTTCCTCATGCTTATATGCAAAGTAAGCCATAATTATAAAATGCCCTCAGAATGGTCTGAGCGATTAATGAAAGATAGCGTTCAGAATATTATAATAAATGTGAAATTAGGCTTGGAAGAAATTTTTGAAAGCACATTTGCAAAAATGCAACTACATGATCATGATTTTAGTTACATGTCAAAAAGAGGTCGAAATTCGACTAGGATAACATATAGTTGCAGCCAATGAAGGAAGAAATGTTTAGAATCGTAAACTTTTAAGGTATCTCTTTCAGAGAGGATAGCGAGGATCATAGACTTTTAAAATAATCTGCATTACATTTCCAAAAGGAAACTGGATGAAAGGTGTGATCTCTTAACGAGAGAGACGCCCTTGCACAGACGGGCGAGTCGTTATAGGATTCATCCTTACTCATAAGTTTAGGTGCGGATGAGAGGAAACGTGAATCGTTGGATATAAAGAATAGTTTACACCAGGTGAGAAACTCTTCGAAAATGATTTCTCGTGCCACAAAATATTGAATCATAGAATTGATTTTTTACGAGGGTGTTGGGGTTTAGCCTTGAAATATTGGAAGTAGAAACTTCTCAATGAGCTTAGTGAAATCTTTATCCGTAAAAACAACTGTAATATCAGTTAGGGTACAACCTAGTCAGTGTATTTCCTATAACTAGGGTGACTACTGAGCGTACTTCAGACAATGATTTTACAGTCCGAATTTATGCCACGACTGATCCTAAAAAGGAATAGTTGATGAGAGCAAAGATGTATGTTTCGTTCTTGCACGGAGGATAAGAAGAACTGTGATCCAAACATAGTGTACAGTAATATGAAAATTTTATATAATTTGTCAAAGAAATTTTGAAGAAGTTTGAGACGTTTGATGTGACAATATATACGGAACGAAGTCCTTAGTAAAACTAAAGGTATGTACAACGTGTAGCATTTTAAGTAAAACAATTTGGGCTAGTTAAATCACCCATAAAAGAATTTGATTTAAAAGAAAAGAAAATATGTACTAACCAAAAATAAGTAAAGGTAAATTTATTTACTTTATTATGTAAACATATATGATTTATAAATTTTGCACGAGTGGCGGTAAATAAATTTATTTATAAAATTTTAAGAGGATCGCACTGTAAAATAAAGTGTGTAAAATTTTGATAAACAGAATATTCATATTTCAGAGGTTACGAGTTGGAGAAAGATCGAGGAAAATCGAGTGAAGGACCATGAAAATTTTGTGTGATATTTGAGTAACAACGTTACGAGGTAATGAAATCTATTGAATTTATATGTGGTTGATGACTATTATTAAGGCATAAATTCTTGGAACCAAAATGTTCATGTGTAAAGCTGTTGCTGACAAGTGAGATATGAATAGTGGAGTATGAGGATGAAAAATTATTTACCTATTGATTTTGTAAAATGCGAAAGTGGTTATGACTAATATTTAAGTTGGAAAACGGGTGGTGTTAATATCACCAAGTGAGTAATATTTTGGAATAAGTTCAGGTTTAGAGTTACGTAAGAAAGAGTATCATTCCGATAGGCGTGGAAAATAAGATATGTAGCTAAAAATTTTAATCGTTCAAGTGATAGTGGATGTCTGAGGACTCTTTATGACGTGTCTTGAATCGCTTGATTCTGACGGTCCAAAAGATTTTAAGACATCTTATTGTTCGCGTAGACAGTGTAACGACCCAAAAATTTCCGAACAAATTTAAACTTGATCTTTATATGTTTCCGACACGATAAGCAAAGTCTGTAATGTTGAAATCGCAAAAACTTTGAATTAGGTTCATATGACCAATTACCCTTCGACTGTTCTCGATGATTCACGAACCATTATATGAACGGATATGATTATATATATGTGTGTGTGTGTGTATATATATATATATATATATATATATATATATATATATATATATATATATTATAACTTGGAAATATTAACAAAGTGTTAAACGTATTACTTTACATGAAAGTAATTGCTTCAATATGTTTATCGACGAGATTAAAAGATAATATCAAATGATTAGTTTATCAGATACATTGTATGTTTACGAGTCTCTGTTGAGAGGTCCACTTTTATTTAAGAAATCTATTTTCTTTTTAACGGTATTCGGAAAATGGTAAAGTGATTTGCATATAAGAACATTGTGTCAAATATCGAGAGTTAGACAAAAACTAGTGGAAGACTAAATTACATAATAATCAATTGATTTGATTTCAAATGTACGCAACGCTTTTCGATATAATAGAACTAAATTATTAATTTTTATGTTTAAATAACATAAATTAGAATATTAATTATTGGACATATAAATAACTTGGAACGTATATTTAAAATGTGTTTAGGTATATTGAATTCAAATTAATTAAGTGAATGATTGTAACAATTGGTTATTGTTTAGATTGATACTTAGTCATATTAATTAGAACGTTTTAGAAGTTAAAATAAAATAATGGCGCATAAACGAAGTATACCAAATTAAGTTTTAAAGTATAAACGATACGGGTTATAATAATTTCTAAACGAAATTTTAAAACGAACTTTGAAAGACTAAATATTATATCATTAGATAAATATTTCAAACATATATATTACGTATAAATTCACAATTTTAAATAAAAAAATATATATACATATCTATATATTTTACCTTAGTCATAAAACGTCCTGATTTAAAATAACATATTTTGATAAACAATGAGCCACTGATTTATAAAAGCAAATGACCACAACGCTCAATTTTACAAGTTACATTTATTACAAAATAATTCATCGAAGAGTAAGTCTAATTATTGTTAAAGGTACACGTCGCGTAACATAAAATATTAGTTTTTTAAACGTACGAACATGCGCTCGAGAAACCGAAACCGAGACATTAGTCGAGTGACAACGTACGAGACTTCGGAATGAAAATTACAAATTAAGGATGCACATAAATATAATATAATATATAATTAATTATATAAATTAAATATATTATATATAATAATATATAAACCGTCGGCAAACACGTTTTTAATCGAATGTAAGAGTATCCAAGGTGCCATGCGATCGCATGGCCACCACCCTCATACACCATGCGATCGCATGGTAAGTTAGGTGGGCAAAGTTGTTTAAGTTTGATCGAACTGGTTCCAGTTTCATTTCATTACTCCTCAATCTCTCTATTTCTCTCACGGTATATACATATATATATATATATATATATATATATAT
Organism: Rutidosis leptorrhynchoides; assembly: GCF_046630445.1. Lineage (NCBI taxonomy): Eukaryota > Viridiplantae > Streptophyta > Magnoliopsida > Asterales > Asteraceae > Rutidosis > Rutidosis leptorrhynchoides. The sequence continues at coordinate 199,529,451 of NC_092338.1, forward strand.
ATATATATATATATATATATATATATATTATTATTATTAATATTATTATTATTATTAATCTTATTATTATTATTATTATTATTATTATTATTATTATTATTAATAGTAGTATTAGTATTATTATTATTTATACAAAAATATTACGATGAGGTTCTGCTCGCATGTTTTTAAAACTGGTATTCGAGTAGGATAGGGCTAAGAAAATTATGGGTTATAGCTATGGAGGTCATGGGTATGGTTCATGGGTATGCTCGTGAGGTCAATCTAGTGTTTATCATCTCCGTTGCGTTTACGTACCTTTCCTGCAATATTGAATCTCAATATTGATACGTAAGCACTCATAATTTAATTTTTACATATTATTAGTGTATCCCTGACTAGTGCTCGAGTATATAGGATCATGTATGCTCGTAATTTTGTTATTGTCATTAGATAGGATATGTTGAATCCTGAATTAGTTAAATATGCGGTTGAGATAAGGTATAAGATATGCATGTCGTTGGGAAGCTAGCGAAAAATTAAGAACTTTTCATTTAGATATCGAATGATTTCGATGAACGAATTAGAAGTTATAATCAATTAGATTATCTATGATTTTATTTATTATTGTTAAAATGATTATTATTATTATTACTATTGTCGTTATTATCGTCGTTATAATCTAATTATTATTATTATCATCACCGTTATTAATAAAAGATATTATTATTAAATATTGTTATTTTTATTATTATTACTATCGTTATCATCGTTAAGATTATAATTAGTATTATTATTATCATTTAAATAGTTATTAGTATTATCATAATATTTATTATTATTAGTATTATTATACTTAAAACTAATATTAGTAACATCTAATTATTATGATTATTATTATTATCATTTTTACGAACGCGATGTAATAGACGACTAAGAGCTATTAACAAATTGATAATGGGTATAAGTATCACGATGAAATTAAAATATTAAAAGGTATTGATTTAGATAAAAATATCGTTTTCATTATTTTTATCATTATTATTATTAAAAAGTATTATAAATATTAAAACTATCATTTTTACAAAAATTATTATTTATAGGAATATCATTGTGAATATAAAATATCATTATAATTTTAATAAAAATTATCATTTTTCATAATATCATTTTTAATAACTATAAATATTATTATTATTAGTAGAATAATAATAATATTTATTACAAAGTAATACAACTTTTATTTACTATTATTATTATCGATATTATTTTATCAAATAAATAGGTGATACAAACATATTTTACTACATGTAATATAATTACATTAATAATAACTATCGTTATATTTTTATGATATTAAATGAACTTTATAAATTTTATTACTTAAGATATATAAAGTATAATCTTATTATATAAATTTTAATACAAAATGTTATGAATTATATTATTTACTCTAATAAAATCTGTTAAAAATATTTAAATATATAAAACGACTATATTTAAGTTATATAATAATCATGTATAGATTTTGGAAATCATTTTAGTCATATTGACTTTTGTTGACTTTTTCATATTAGTCTCGAGCATTAGGATTGTGATACACTATGAATTGATCTAAATTATTAGACGGATATTGACCATTATATAAATATATATATATATATATATATATATATATATATATATATATATATATATATATATATATATATATATATATATATATATATATATATATATATATATATATATATATATATATATATATATATATATATATTTAATATAGGTTCGTGAATCCGAGCCCAACCTTGCACATGTTTAAGTGTCGTCATACGCATTATTGCTACGAAATACAGTTTTGTGAGTTTCATTTGCTCCCTTTTAAATGCTTTTGCAATATATATTTTTGGGACTAAGAATACATGCGCTGTTTTTATAAATTTTTTACGAAATAGACACAAGTAATCGAAACTACATTCTATGGTTGGATTATCGAATCGAATATCACCCTTTTTAGTCTGGTAATCTAAGAATTAGGGAACAGACACCCTAATTAATGTGAATCCTAAAGATAGATCTATTGGGCCAAACAAACCCCATCAGGGTTACGGATGCTTTAGTACTTCGATTTTATCATGTCCGATGAGAGTCCCGGAATGATGGGGATATTCTAGACGCGTTTTGTTAATGTCAATTACCAGGTGTTCACCATATGAATGATTTTTATCTCTATGCAGTTTTTGTGAAATGCCTGATATGAGATGGATATTTATGAAAAATGAAATCTTGTGGTCTATTAAAATGATGAAAATGAATCTTTATGATAAACTAATGAACTCACCAACCTTTTGGTTGACAATTGAAAGCACGTTTATTCTCAGGTATGAAAGAAATCTTCCGCTGTGCATTAGCTCATTCTAGAGATATTACTTGGAGTCATTCATGACATATTTCAAAAGACGTTGTATTCGAGTCGTTGAGTTCATCAAGAATATTATTAAGTCATTTATAGTTGGATATATTGTGAAATGGTATGCATGCCCGTTAACTTTCAATGAAATGAAAGTTTGTCTTTTAAAAACGAATGCAATATTTGTAAAATGTATCATATATAGGTCAAATACCTCGCAATGTAATCATATGTTATTGTATTCATCCTTATGGATTAAGACGGTCACTTCAGACAGGTATGAAGACATGTTGTAGCAGTGGCTTTTGATTATGTGTTGATCATTGAAAAATCAATTTATCAAGTTCTCAACAATCTATGATTATGGTCAGGATGGTATGAATTTCCCCAATAAGTAAGGGTGATGTAAGGGCATGATGTCAGGTGCCATTGTTAGGACCATTAATATACAATAATTTAATGATACTACTAACATGCATAGGTTGATTTATTGTGACGAGTAAACCTCGCAGCTCTTAAATGCCAAGGAGCGTAAGGTTGACTCACTAAAGTGAGTGTTCGAATGTTATGGTGTGAAATGGATGATCGCAACTTTTATCTATGTGGAATTACACATTGTCGTTAATTAGGGAAATGCCAATCTCAATGTGAGGTTAGGCAATGCTATCTAATGGATGTGAGATGTTGCGAGCGATATGGTAAGCACTACACTTCCATGGAAAGAGTAATGGTTAATTAGTGCAATTCATGCTTTTAGCATTGAGATGGAATGAAGTATCGTAAGATTTTCAGGAAGTGGTTAACGATTCAAATGTCACGACTTATTGTTTAGGTACAACAAATCACGCAATGTTTGACCTTAAGTAACATAATGATAATCATATCAATACTACCCTTGATCATATTGAGTGTGTAAGGGGTCACGTGCTTTTCAATGCAGTGTGGAAACATATTTATACTTCAGCTTTTACTGGCCCAAAAAGAGGATAAGTCAGGTTATTATGGAATATCTTTAATTGTTATTGTAGTTTTCGGATGTGATTAGGGTGAGTTTAGCTCAAGCCGCAGCCTGCGGGGAATTGGAGGATCTTCAAATGGTGTATCTGACCTTAGATCTTGAATTGACAGTGATTGATTATTATTTAGGTATTACTCGCAAGTTGTCAAGTAATCTACTATTAATGAATGCATGAGCGCGAAAATTATTCTTGATTATGGTAATCAGAAAGATACCCGTAGGGAGGTTCTATTCTTCAAAAGATTATGCCTGTGAGATATTTACCATCTCGGAATAGAGAACGTAATAGTGAATGTGGTGTTTATAAGATTGTCGTTTGAGGGTTTAAATGAAATGAGTTCATGAAAGTCATATGAAAATCTACACCAAGAGCTTAATAATAGAGTGAACTCAGATGCAACAAGTGATGATTAACTATCAACAATAAAGAGGTAAATTGTTAAGAATGAAAAAAATGTAAAGTTTTATGATTTCTCGATTCACAACCTTCATAGTATATGAGAGATTGTCAATCTACTCATGGATATGAGATCATTACAAGAAAAATGGCCTATCGGGACCCTTCTTCTGGGACCAAAAAAAAAGGGTCCTAAACAGCACCTCATGGGACCCTACGTCAGGTAGCCTAAAAAATGACGTATCATCATGTCTTCATCGCCATTATTCACGCTATTTTAATTGTAAATTATAACCAAGGGTCCTAAGAATTGGAATGAATGGGACGATTTAATAAGAGGGTCCTATAACCCATATCATTGTATTATCATCGCCATGAATTCAATATATAATAGGACTGTTTGATATATGGGTCCCATTAATTATAGCATTACGTTTTCATGGCCATTAATTAACTCTTATATTAGGACCCTTAAATTTGGTCGTAAAATTATAACTTGCGAAATTAACCAAGTGTACAGACAAATGGAATTAATGTGACGGTTTGATATAAGGGTCCTATAACTCATATCATCAGATTATCATGGCCATTAATTCACTATATTAATAGGACATTTTTTTTTTTTTTTTTTTTTCGAAAAATAACGATTACTATTAAAAAGAAGTCTTCATCAATAAATGAAGGACCTCTAACCGATACAAGCTAGTGAACATAAACGAACGAACGAAGGGGCTCGGAAAAAGTAAACCAACTAGACCAACCTAAATACGAACTAAATCGAACCGAGGGTCCTTATAATGATATAATTACATTATCATGGCCATTAATTAACTTTAATAATAGGACCCTTTAATTTAGCCGTAAAATTTATAGTTTTCATTTTTAGCCAAGTGAAAAAAAATAGGACGGTTTAATAAATGGTCCTTTTAATCAAATAATCGGGTTAAAATTTAGTTGGTTCACGCTTGTGTTGCATATATTAAAAGGTCAATTGTGTTGATTGATTACAAGTAGTGTAAAATTCATGTTTTACAGTGCTGCATACATACAATATTGGTGCATGGTTACAAAAACAAGTGTCAAACTTTTGTTACAATAACAAGTGCAGGTAAACTGCTTATTTACTTTCTCTAAGTGAAACTGATGAAAGGATTCAACATAATTTCAAAATTGTGTATTCATTTCATTGGTCAGTTGTTTTTATAAGCATACACCATTAGTCACTTTATTGGTCACTTGTATAGACGAGAAATTGCAACAATCATACATCATCACAAATGGCCAAAAAATTGCAAAAAGAGTAAATACCACAAGTGTTGAATGAACTTTTATTCAATAGAATTCAAAATGATCCAATTTCAAAAGTAACAAAAAAAACATAGACGACTTGAAGGAAATACTAGCATCAATAAAGGATCATCTAATGAAACAAAAAATAACAAATAAAAGCAATCCAGCTAACAACAAAAATCTTCTTCAACATTAGCAATTCAGCATCTTTTTCTTTGATACTTTCTTCCAGCCTGTAATTATTTTGATGCAATTTAGGAATTATCTCACCTGCTCTGTTACACATGGGTTGATCCACCCATCCAATAAATTCACAATCGTTTGAATCCTGGTCAGATAATTAAAGTTAACGAATTAGGTTACAAAAATTAAAACAATATAAAGAATATGAAAACTTACATTACTAGGGTAGCAGTAGAACCTTCGCCCAGGGTTTGCTTGCGTCCAAGATGTTCGAATATTGCATAGTTTCCATTATAAAAAACAATGGTCGATTGTGGTGTGTTTGAGTTTGAGTTGTAGGTAGTTGAATTTTTAGGGTTGTGAATGTCATCATGGATGACCAATACTTTTGGTTATATAGCATACGTGGGAAGGCAGTTGATGCGGTATAAATAGGGCAAATCATCCTAAAAGTTTTAAATGTTACAATTAGCAAATTGTATATATTCTTATTTTAAAAATATTACATTAAGTGTTCCATTGGCCCATTGGTTCTAAACTACTGCATTATGTTTCAAGTTATAAATATAAGTAGCCCATTGTTCAATTTTTTTTTGTGACATTTTTTTACTTTTTTTTTAATTTAAACTATCATACAGCATTGTTAGATAAATAATTGATTACATGTTTAGCAGTAGACTATAGGTCTGTCATTGTTTGGAATTGGGATTAATTTTTATTTATAGTTTATAGCATGAACATTTGTGATGCTTTTGGATCGGATGACCAACAAGAGACCAATACCAAAGTGTATGTCTATACCAAAGTGAGTTGTCATATGGTTTAATTTACTTATTTGTCGACTACATGACCTAAAACTTATCAAAACCCAACTGTTATACATTATTTCAACTAATAATAAATGCATACTGTGTCATTTAACCTATGTTAATTGACATCGAGAAACTAAATTGGTATGCTTAGGTACTTTACCTCCAACATTATCGTTAGTTGGATTGATTACCAATTTCAAACGCCAAGTATAAATCACATGTAGCGAATCAGAATCAGGTATTAAAAATAATAACAAGAATGATATAAACATAAAGTCACACAGCATATAAGCTGTAAACAGCAAAATAACCGATAATAGCATATTGTCACACATCATATAAGCTGTAGAATTACAAACCTAGGTTAAACCGTCATCACCACAATCCTAGCTTAATATTGTATGTACCCAACAAACAAAATTTCTGTGATCAACAGATTATCAAAGTAAACATAGTATAATTACAAATTCAAAAGATCAAAGTTTTGGTGAAATCATAATTTCACATGTCAAAAGGAATTAAACAGCAGGCTTACTTAGCAGATTGGCCGGATGAAGACAATTTTTCATTGACCGTTGATGTGTTTTCATGAGAAGCTTCTCCAGGAGGATGTCACACCCCCTAAATGGGACTGGGGGTCATATGTGACTAACCAATATCAAAACACAAGTGTAAAGCGAGAACGACTCTAAATGAGACGTTTTTATTAAAAACCAATGTATTTTAAAGTAGCGGAATTAAATAGTCATTACAAATGAAAACCCAAAAATGTAAATGTAAATATAAATGTTTTAATGCAATAAGATAAAATGAGGACTCCAAAAGGAGCATAGTCCAAGTAGTAATTATTCTCTAGCAATCTTCACCTGAGATAAAACATGCTTAAAGTGTCAACCAAAAATCGTTGAGTGAACAACATAGGTTTATAATTATTTTTAGACCACAAGATTTAGTTATCAAGTTTTATGTAGCAACATCATTCCAAAGTAAGTGTCGAAGTTATGATATCGAGACTAAACATAAGTTACCCTAAAACACATCACGTTCGTGTCGTTGAATCATTAATATGTATCCATTGACCAATGGTCAACTAGATAGAGACGTCGCTCTTAATAGGCCTATTAACATTAACTAAGTTTGCGTTACACTAAGCAATTAACGATATCATGGTAGGGAGTTAGCATGAAACATAGCATGGCAGCATAGTTAAACAGTTTCGAGTACTTGTGTCTAAGTGTAAAATAGTTTTAAAAGCAAGCATGTGTCTCACCCCAAAGTTTAAAATAAGTAAATAAGAAAGTTAAAAAGTGGGGCTATGAAGTTCACCTTAGTAGTAAGTAAGTTATTCCACACAAGAAGTACGAACGGAGTATGTAATCGAAGATCTCAACCTAGAGATATAACGTTTGGTTAGTTAATGTCTAACAGTCATAAAGTATGTTTATTAATATAGCAACTATATTAACAGTGACGGTTTTCGAGAAAAGTTCCTATTTCTCAAAAGTTTCTAGTTTCGGAAACCTACTATTTATGGAAAGCTTCCACTTATAGTAAGTTTCTTGTTTAGGAATGTTCGGGTTATAATTCTTTATAAAGACATTGTACAATCTTGCCCAAACGTCGTTGCTATCAAGTAAGTCAGGGATGACCAGATGTAACCGGGGGCCCAGGACTCTTGTCCAGAATCTAAGTCATGGCATTCGAGATCCACAAGCTATCCCTATAAATGGCAACCTAGACATCATCCTCCGATGACCGTAAGTAGCGGTGAAGTTTTTATACTTTGTATGTTATCTTTAATTATAACCTTCATGTTATAGATGTATAAATACAACTTATTAATATACTATCAATGTACTTAAAAATCATATATATGTGATAATATAACTTAGTGTAATTACGGTGTTACTATATAGATAGGTTTACAAGTTATAATAATAGTATTATTATCCTTTAATTACTTTTAATCAATCAATCTTAATGTAATCTTATCATGTTTTGTACATACTTATACTTATATATGTTATATATATATATATATATATATATATATATATATATATATATATATATATATATATATATATATATATATATATATATATATATATATATATATATATATATATATACCTACATGATACATATACATATACTCTTTATTATATTAACACATACAAGTTCATAATATATATATATATATATATATATATATATATATATATATATAGTATATATATATATATATATATCTTACACTTGTAGTACATGTATATGTTTATATCTATATTATATGTATTTATTATATATGTGCTACATATACATAAGTGTAAAGATGGTACATATATATATATATACATACAACTACTCTTCAACTTTTAAAATCACCAACTATGTATATACATATATATAATTATATTATTTTTCTTTTTATGTTTTACCAACTTCATATACATACTTACATACTCATACATATATATATATATATATATACACAAGCATATACTTACCATATATACATGTACATATGTACACATGCATGCATGCATGTATTATTATCATTAATCATTAATCATAATCACATAAAATCATAACTTTTTATTTGTTAACATAATCAAGTTTATAATCACAATACTTAATCTTCTACCATTAACCCTAATCTTTAATCATGTGCATAATCTTTTATCATAATAATTATTCATATTCATCAACCTTAAACTTATTAATCTTCATTAACTCATTAATATCCATAATACTTTTAACTATTATTACCTAGTTTCATGATCATCATTCATACTTAATCTTATTAATATAATACCTCATGATTAATCATACTACATAATCTTAACCATAACAACTAACAATTAAAGAGTATAATTAACATTAGGGTTTAGGGATACCTTAAGAAGATTAAGACCAAGAAAAGATGATGATTATGAGTCGAAACAGGAAGCAGAAATCCAGCAGCAAACTCGATCAAATGGGCAGGATCTTTGGGTTGTTTTATCACACAAAAATAGAAGAAAAAATGCAGTAACACAGGTCGATCTTGGGGCTGTTTATGATCACGAATTGCAGCAAGAACAAGGGTTGTTTTGGTGGTTGACTTACAGCAGAAATAGGAGCAACACAGTCGACTTTTATGGGCTATTTGGGTCACAAAATACGGCAGAAAAATAGCAGCAGTAAATGACTTTGAAGGAGGTTTTTGTTGATGATGGGTGTCGGTTCTTACAGGGTGATTTGGAGGGCTGTTTTGGTCGAATAATGAGGTGATGATGGTGATGCAAAACTGCCGAATTAAACAAGTAAAGGGAGAGAGTTCTTGAGTTGAATTTATGATGCAATTTATGAAAGCCTAAGATTCTTTTTATAGGGGATTAACAAGAATCATAAAATCATTCATATGGGTGGAGAAATGATTTCTCTTTATTCTAGGATAGAGGAAGGATTGTCTACATCCCACCTCCCCCATACCCCTTTCATATGGGATTGGGTATTGTTGTTGTTGTTGTAACAAGAATCATAAACTCATTAGGAGTGCTTAGGAGGTGACTTGGTGATCAAGGATTTGGATTAGCTTAAAGTCTTAGAACTAGATTAGGATTAGGATTAATATTAGCTTAGGGATCAAGTTTCTTTTTTTTTCATTAAATCATAGCCGATTTTTTTATATATACATTATTTTTATTTTTATTTTTTTATATAATTCGGCTCATTTATTTATTTATATAATTTATATATTTTTTTATTAGAGTTACTTTTATTTAAAATACCTTTTATTTAATCATTTTACATTATTTGTCCATGTCTTTTATTAAATTTTATTTTACTTCTTATTAGTTTTAATTTATATATTTGTCACCATTTAAATTATTACATATAGTATATATATACAAAATATCACATAATACATAAACTTATATTAACATGGAATATTGATCAAAATTTACTATTTAATCAAAGTGTTGTTAACTAAAGTTTATGAGTACAAAAGTCCTAATAGTAGAACAGTAGAAACATAAATGGAAAAATGAGGGTCATCATAGTACCTCCCCGTTAATAAAAACTTCGTCCCGAAGTTTTAGGCAGACTTCTCGGATGCATCTGCGGTTGAGAAGAGATGGGGATATTTCCGCTTCATCTGGTCTTCACGTTCCCAGGTATACTCGGGGCCTCTTCGTGAATTCCAACGGATCTTAACAATAGGTATATTGCTCTGTTTCAAGCGTTTTTCAGTTTGGTCCACGACCTCCATTAGTTCTTCTATGAAATGCATTTTATCATCAATGTGAATGTCATCCAAAGGAATAACGAGTGTGTCATCAGCAAGACACTTTTTCAGATTTGAGACGTGAAATACGTCGTGTACATTAGTAAGCTCGGCAGGTAGTTCTAATCGATAAGCCATGGGACCAATTCTTTCAGTAATCTTGAAAGGTCCAACAAATCGCGGACTTAGTTTGCTTCATTTACCAAATCGAATGACGCCTTTCTAAGGGGATACTTTCAACATGACTTTATCACCCCACTTGGAATTCTAAATCTTTCCAACGATTATCAGCATAGCTCTTCTGTCGGCTGCGGGCAGTTTCTAATCGTTTCTTAATCTGAACGATCTTTTCAGTAGTTTCATGAATGATTTCAAGACCAGTTAACTGTCTGTCCTCTAGTTCATCCCAGCATAGTGGGGATCTGCATTTTCATCCGTATAAGGCTTCACAAGGTGTAGCCTTAATACTTGGGTGATAGCTGTTGTTGTAAGAAAATTCAGTTAAAGGCAAGTGTCTATCCCAACCTTTGCCGAAATCGATAACACAAGCACGAAGCATATCTTCCAACGTTTGAATGGTTCGTTCACTTTGACCATCAGTTTGCGGGTGATAAGCAGTACTCATGTCGAGTTGAGTTCTAAGAGCAGATTGTAAAGTTTTCCAAAATCTAGAAAAAAATCGACGGTCACGATCAGAAATGATAGAGATAGGGACTCCATGACGTGAGACAATCTCTTTGATATAAAGTTGTGATAATTTTTCCATCTTGTCGGTTTCTTTGATCGGTAAGAAGTTTGCAGATTTAGTAAGACGATCCACTATGACCCAAATAGTATCGTTGCCGTTTGAAGTCTTGGGCAACTTAGTAATAAAATCCATAGTTGTAATGACTCAACCCATATGCAATCGAAATATGCAAATAAAAAAAAATTTGTACAGCATAGTGGCGTGACGCGCCACTGACCTGCGCAGCGCGCCAAAACGGCCTGTCCAACTTTTCCTTTTTTTCGAAAAAGATCTCTTGCTTCCCGACACTTTTAGACCAAACGCTTTTCACAACATTTTATATTAGTTAAAACTAACACGTTCCAATAATAAAATGAGTTTTACGAGACCGGGCCCACATAGGGCATTTTACGACTTTCGTACAAAATACAAGTTTTTAACCGCATGATTTTTATCACAAAATAAAGTTGAGCATGGCGATTGGGGATACGCTACCCAATCCTAATCAAATCCAAAAGCAAGCCTTCTAAAGCAACTACGCGAGTCACTAGTTCCCACGCTTACCCGAGCCACCTCATCCAAGCAAATCTATAAAAAGTAAACAACGAGAGGGTAAGCTAATGCTTAGTAAGTGAGAATATACTACATACATATATATGCATAAAATGGACACGCCATACAAATAATCAAATAACGCATACCGTGAAATGTACCTTTCTTATTGAGTAAAAACGTTCCATATTAATTGATTTCGTTGCGAGGTTTTGACCTCTATATGAGACGTTTTTCAAAGACTGCATTCATTTTAAAACAAACCATAACCTTTATTTCATCAATAAAGGTTTAAAAAGCTTTACGTAGATTATCAAATAATGATAATCTAAAATATCCTGTTTACACACGACCATTACATAATGGTTTACAATACAAATATGTTACAACAAAATAAGTTTCTTGAATGCAGTTTTTACACAATATCATACAAGCATGGACTTCAAATCTCGTCCTTATTTAAGTATGCGACAGCGGAAGCTCTTAATAATCACCTGAAAATAAACATGCTTAAAACGTCAACAAAAATGTTGGTGAGTTATAGGTTTAACCTATATATATCAAATCATAATAATAGACCACAAGATTTCATATTTCAATACACATCCCATACATAGAGATAAAAGTCATTCATATGGTGAACACGTGGTAACCGACATTAACAAGATGCATATATAAGAATATCCCCATCATTCCGGGACACCCTTCGGATATGATATAAATTTCGAAGTACTAAAGCATCCGGTACTTTGGATGGGGTTTGTTAGGCCCAATAGATCTATCTTTAGGATTCGCGTCAATTAGGGTGTATTTTCCCTAATTCTTAGATTACCAGACTTAATAAAAAGGGGCATATTCGATTTCGATAATTCAACCATAGAATGTAGTTTCACGTACTTGTGTCTATTTTGTAAATCATTTATAAAACCTGCATGTATTCTCATCCCAAAAATATTAGATTTTAAAAGTGGGACTATAACTCACTTTCACATATTTTTACTTCGTCGGGAAGTAAGACTTGGCCACTGGTTGATTCACGAACCTATAACAATATATACATATATATATCAAAGTATGTTCAAAATATATTTACAACACTTTTAATATATTTTGATGTTTTAAGTTTATTAAGTCAGCTGTCCTCGTTAGTAACCTACAACTAGTTGTCCACAGTTAGATGTACAGAAATAAATCAATAAATATTATCTTGAATCAATCCACGACCCAGTGTATACGTATCTCAGTATTGATCACAACTCAAACTATATATATTTTGGAATCAACCTCAACCCTGTATAGCTAACTCCAACATTCACATATAGAGTGTCTATGGTTGTTCCGAAATATATATAGATGTGTCGACATGATAGGTCGAAACATTGTATACGTGTCTATGGTATCTCAAGATTACATAATATACAATACAAGTTGATTAAGTTATGGTTGGAATAGATTTGTTACCAATTTTCACGTAGCTAAAATGAGAAAAATTATCCAATCTTGTTTTACCCATAACTTCTTCATTTTAAATCTGTTTTGAGTGAATCAAATTGCTATGGTTTCATATTGAACTATATTTTATGAATCTAAACAGAAAAAGTATAGGTTTATAGTCGGAAAAATAAGTTACAAGTCGTTTTTGTAAAGGTAGTCATTTCAGTCGAAAGAACGACGTCTAGATGACCATTTTAGAAAACATATTTCCACTTTGAGTTTAACCATAATTTTTGGATATAGTTTCATGTTCATAATAAAAATCATTTTCTCAAAATAACAACTTTTAAATCAAAGTTTATCATAGTTTTTAATTAACTAACCCAAAACAGCCCGCAGTGTTACTACGACGGCGTAAATCCGGTTTTACGGTGTTTTTCGTGTTTCCAGGTTTTAAATCATTAAGTTAACATATCATATAGATATATAACATGTGTTTAGTTGATTTTAAAAGTCAAGTTAGAAGGATTAACTTTTGTTTGCGAACAAGTTTAGAATTAACTAAACTATGTTCTAGTGATTACAAGTTTAAACCTTCAAATAAGATAGCTTTATATATGTGAATCGAATGATGTTATGAACATCATTACTACCTTAAGATCCTTGGATAAACCTACTGGAAAAGAAAAAAATGGATCTAGCTTCAACGGATCATTGGATGGCTCGAAGTTCTTGAAGCAGAATCATGACACGAAAACAAGTTCAAGTAAGATCATCACTTGAAATAAGATTGTTATAGTTATAGAAATTGAACCAAAGTTTGAATATGATTATTACCTTGTATTAGAATGATAACCTACTGTAAGAAACAAAGATTTCTTGAGGTTGGATGATTACCTTACAAGATTGGAAGTGAGCTAGCAAACTTGAAAGTATTCTTGATTTTATGTAACTAGAACTTGTAGAATATATGAAGAACACTTAGAACTTGAAGATAGAACTTGAGAGAGATCAATTAGATGAATAAAATTGAAGAATGAAAGTATTTGTAGTTGTTTTTGGTCGTTGGTGTATGGATTAGATATAAAGGATATGTAATTTTGTTTTCATGTAAATAAGTCATGAATGATTACTCATATTTTTGTAATTTTATGAGATATTTTATGCTAGTTGCCAAATGATGGTTCTCACATGTGTTAGGTAACTCACATGGGCTGCTAAGAGCTGATCATTGGAGTGTATATACCAATATTACATACATCTAAAAGCTGTGTATTGTACGCGTACGAATACGGGTGCATACGAGTAGAATTGTTGATGAAACTGAATGAGGATGTAATTGTAAGCATTTTTGTTAAGTAGAAGTATTTTGATAAGTGTATTGAAGTCTTTTAAAAGTGTATAAATACATATTAAAACACTACATGTATATACATTTTAACTGAGTCGTTAAGTCATCGTTAGTCATTACATGTAAGTGTTGTTTTAAAACCTTTAGGTTAACGTTCTTGTTAAATGTTGTTAACCCAATGTTTATAATATCAAATGAGATTTTAAATTATTATATTATCATGATATTATCATGTATGAATATCTCTTAATATGATATATACACATTAAATGTCTTTACAACGATAATCGTTACATATATGTCTCGTTTAAAAATCATTAAGTTAGTAGTCTTGTTTTTACATATGTAGTTCATTGTTAATATACTTAATGATATGTTTACTTATCATAGTATCATGTTAACTATATATATATCCATATATATGTCATCATATAGTTTTTACAAGTTTTAACGTTCGTGAATCACCGGTCAACTTGGGTGGTCAATTGTCTATATGAAACATATTTCAATTAATCAAGTCTTAACAAGTTTGATTGCTTAACATGTTGGAAATACTTAATCATGTAAATAACATGGAAAAGTTCGGGTCACTACAGTACCTACCCGTTAAATAAATTTCGTCCCGAAATTTTAAGCCGTTGGAGGTGTTGACGTATTTTCTGGAAATAAATGCGGGTATTTCTTCTTCATCTGATCTTCATGCTCCCAGGTGAACTCGGGTCCTCTACGAGCATTCCATCGAACCTTAACAATCGGTATCTTGTTTTGTTTAAGTCTCTTAACCTCACGATCCATTATTTCGACGGGTTCTTCAATGAATTGAAGTTTTTCATTGATTTGGATTTCGTCCAATGGAATAGTGAGATCTTCTTTAGCAAAACATTTCTTCAAATTTGAGACGTGGAAAGTGTTATGTACAGCCGCGAGTTGTTGAGGTAGCTCCAGTTGGTAAGCTACTGGTCCGACACGATCTATAATCTTGAATGGTCCAATGTACCTTGGATTTAGTTTCCCCCGTTTACCAAATCGAACAACGCCTTTCCAAGGTGAAACCTTAAGCATGACCATTTCTCCAATTTCAAACTCTATATCTTTTCTTTTACAGTCCGCGTAGCTCTTTTGTCGACTCTGGGCGGTTTTCAATCTTTGTTGAATTTGGATGATTTTCTCGGTAGTTTCTTGTATTATCTCCGGACCCGTAATCTGTCTATCCCCCACTTCACTCCAACAAATCAGAGACCTGCACTTTCTACCATAAAGTGCTTCAAACGGCACCATCTCAATGCTTGAATGGTAGCTGTTGTTGTAGGAAAATTCTGCTAACGGTAGATGTCGATCCCAACTGTTTCCGAAATCAATAACACATGCTCGTAGCATGTCTTCAAGCGTTTGTATCGTCCTTTCGCTCTGCCCATCAGTTTGTGGATGATAGGCAGTACTCATGTCTAGACGAGTTCCTAATGCTTGCTGTAATGTCTGCCAGAATCTTGAAATAAATCTGCCATCCCTATCAGAGATAATAGAGATTGGTATTCCATGTCTGGAGACGACTCCCTTCAAATACAGTCGTGCTAACTTCTCCATCTTGTCATCTTCTCTTATTGGCAGGAAGTGTGCTGATTTGGTGAGACGATCAACTATTACCCAAATAGTATCAAAACCACTTGCAGTCCTTGGCAATTTAGTGATGAAATCCATGATAATGTTTTCCCATTTCCATTCCGGGATTTCGGGTTGTTGAAGTAGACCTGATGGTTTCTGATGCTCAGCTTTGACCTTAGAACACGTCAAACATTCTCCGATGTATTTAGCAACATCGGCTTTCATACCTGGCCACCAAAAATGTTTCTTGAGATCCTTGTACATCTTCCCCGTTCCAGGATGTATTGAGTATCTGGTTTTATGAGCTTCTCTAAGTACCATTTCTCTCATATCTCCAAATTTTGGTACCCAAATCCTTTCAGCCCTATACCGGGTTCCGTCTTCCCGAATATTAAGATGCTTCTCCGATCCTTTGGGTATTTCATCCTTTAAATTTCCCTCTTTTAAAACTCCTTGTTGCGCCTCCTTTATTTGAGTAGTAAGGTTATTATGAATCATTATATTCATAGATTTTACTCGAATGGGTTCTCTGTCCTTCCTGCTCAAGGCATCGGCTGTCTCATATTCAAAATCGTAATCATTCAATAATTCAATCCACCTACGCTGTCTCATATTCAGTTATTTCTGATTAAATATGTGTTGAAGACTTTTGTGGTCGGTATATATAATACTTTTGACCCCATATAAGTAGTGCCTCCAAGTCTTTAATGCAAAAACAACCGCTCCTAATTCCAAATCATGCGTCGTATAATTTTGTTCGTGAATCTTCAATTGTCTAGACTCATAAGCAATCACCTTCGTTCGTTGCATTAATACACAACCGAGACCTTGCTTTGATGCGTCACAATAAGTCACAAAATCATCATTCCCTTCAGGCAATGACAATATAGGTGCCGTAGTTAGATTTTTCTTCAATAACTGAAACGCTTTCTCTTGTTCATCATTCCATTCAAATTTCTTCCCTTTATGCGTTAATGCAGTCAAGGGTTTTGCCATTCTGGAAAAGTCTTGGATGAACCTTCTGTAGTAACCAGCTAGTCCTAAAAATTGGCGTATGTGTTTCGGAGTTTTCGGAGTTTCCCACTTTTCAACAGTTTCTATCTTTGCCGGATCCACCTTAATACCTTCTTTGTTCACTATGTGACCGAGGAATTGAACTTCTTCCAACCAAAATGCACACTTTGAAAACTTAGCGTACAATTCTTCCTTCCTCAATACTTCTAACACCTTTCTCAAATGTTCACCGTGTTCTTGGTCATTCTTTGAGTAAATAAGTATGTCATCAATGAAAACAATGACAAACTTGTCAAGGTATGGTCCATACACTCGGTTCATAAGGTCCATGAACACAGCTTGTGCGTTAGTCAATCCAAACGGCATAACCATAAACTTGTAATGACCATAACGCGTCCTAAAAGCAGTTTTTGGAATATCATCCTCCTTTACTCGCATTTGATGATATCCAGAACGTAAATCGATCTTCGAATAAATCGACGAGCCTTGTAGTTGATCAAATAAGTCGTCAATTCTCGGCAGTGGATAACGGTTTTTGATGGTAAGTTTGTTCAACTCTCTGTAGTCAATACACAACCTAAATGTACCATCCTTCTTCTTGACAAACAAAACAGGAGCTCCCCATGGTGATGTGCTTGGTCGAATGAAACCACGTTCTAATAGTTCTTGCAGTTGGCTTTGCAGTTCTTTCATCTCGCTGGGTGCGAGTCTATAAGGAGCACGAGCTATTGGTGCAGCTCCTGGTACAAGATCTATTTGAAATTCAACAGATCGATGTGGAGGTAGTCCCGGTAATTCTTTCAGAAATACATCGGGAAATTCTTTTGCGATGGGAACATCATTGATGCTCTTTTCTTCAGTTTGTACTTTCTCGACGTGTGCTAGAATAGCATAGCAACCTTTTCTTATTAGTTTTTGTGCCTTCAAATTACTAATAAGATGTAGCTTCATGTTGCCCTTTTCTCCGTACACCATTAAGGGTTCTCCTTCTTCTCGTACAATGCGAATTGCATTTTTATAACATACGATCTCTGCTTTCACCTTCTTCAGCCAGTCCATGCCAACTATTACATCAAAACTCCCTAACTCTACTGGTATCAAATCAATCTTAAATATTTCGCTACCCAGTTTAATTTCTCGATTCCAGCATATATTATCTACTGAAATTAATTTACCGTTTGCTAATTCGAGTAAAAATTTACTATCCAACGGCGTCAATGGACAACTTAATTTAGCACAAAAATCTCTACTCATATAGCTTCTATCCACACCCGAATCAAATAAAACGTAAGCAGATTTATTGTCAATAAGAAACGTACCCGTAACAAGCTCCGGGTCTTCCTGTGCCTCTGCCGCATTAATATTGAAAACTCTTTTGCGGCCTTGTCCATTCGTGTTCTCCTGGTTCGGGCAATTTCTAATAATGTGTCCCGGTTTTCCACATTTATAACAAACTACATTGGCATAACTTGCTCCGACACTACTTGCTCCGCCATTACTCGTTCTGACACCATTTGTTCCTTTCGTTCTGTTAACCCCTGGTCCGTAGACCTCACACTTCGCCGCGCTATGACCATTTATTTTACACTTGTTGCAAAATTTGGTGCAGAACCCCGAGTGATACTTTTCACACCTTTGGCATAGCTGCTTCTGATTGTTGTTGTTGTTGCGGTTGT
This sequence comes from Rutidosis leptorrhynchoides, assembly GCF_046630445.1. Lineage (NCBI taxonomy): Eukaryota > Viridiplantae > Streptophyta > Magnoliopsida > Asterales > Asteraceae > Rutidosis > Rutidosis leptorrhynchoides. Next base: position 199,548,172 of record NC_092338.1, read on the forward strand.
TATTATTGTTGGGATGATTGTTGTAGTTGCTGTTGTTGTTGTTGTTGTTGTTGTTGTTGTTGTTGTTGTTGGGCCGTTTGTTGTAGTTGCGATTGATGTTGCGATTGTTGGGATAATTGTTGCGATTATTATTGTAATTGCTGTTGTTGTTGTATTGGTGATTCTTATCACCGTTTTCCTCCTACTTTCTTTTGACTTGCTTCACATTGGCCTCTTCAGCCGTCTGTTCTTTAATTCTTTCCTCAATCTGGTTCACTAGTTTGTGAGCCATTCTACATGCCTGTTGTATGGAGGCGGGCTCATGTGAACTTATATCTTCTTGGATTCTTTCCGGTAATCCTTTCACAAACGCGTCGATCTTCTCTTCTTCATCTCCGAATGCTCCCGGACACAATAGGCACAATTCTGTGAATCGTCTTTCGTACGTGGTATTATCAAATCCTTGGGTTCGTAACCCTCTAAGTTCTGTCTTGAGCTTATTGACCTCGGTTCTGGGACGGTACTTCTCGTTCATCAAGTGCTTGAATGCTGACCACGGTAGTGCGTACGCATCGTCTTGTCCCACTTGCTCTAGATAGGTATTCCACCATGTTAACGCAGAACCTGTGAAGGTATGCGTAGCGTACTTCACTTTGTCCTCTTCAGTACACTTACTTATGGCAAACACCGATTCGACCTTCTCGGTCCACCGTTTCAATCCGATCGGTCCTTCGGTTCCATCAAATTCCAAAGGTTTGCAGGCAGTGAATTCTTTGTAGGTGCATCCTACACGATTTCCTGTACTGCTAGATCCAAGGTTATTGTTGGTATGTAGCGCAGCCTGTACTGCGGCTATGTTTGAAGCTAGAAAAGTACGGAATTCCTCTTCATTCATATTCACGGTGTGTCGAGTAGTCGGTGCCATTTCCTTCAAAATAATCAAATGGAACAAGTAAATCATACAGAATATTAAGAGTAGTTAATAGTATTTCGTAGCATAATATGAACTCATTTATAAAAGCTTTTTCTTCATATTAGCGTTTTATAAGTTTAAATTCGGGTAGTACCTACCCGTTTAGTTCATACTTAGTAGCTAATATACAATTCAACTACTACAATTCTATATGAAAAACTGATTATAATAATATTTCGCGTTCAAACTTTTACACAATATTTTACAAACTTACAATACCGCTTATTTTACATATAGCATGAAATATAGCACACAATAAATTTGATACAAGATGGTTGTGAAGATAATTCTAGCTAGTACACAAGTCGTTCAGCAAAGGCAATAAAGACACGTAATTCATACGTCCAGAAACAAGTCATGCATTCTGGTTTTACTAGGATTACTTCCCATCCTTGGTCTTGTGGAACATAACCGTTATGGCCGATGATAAGACAGCGTGTTGTAACGTCGTCAAAGGGACGAGGGTTACGTAATGTCCAACAGTCCCGTAATAATCTAAAAACCTCATTTCTTACCCCAATTACCGACTCCGTCACTTGTGGGAACATTTTGTTTAATAGTTGTAGCCCGATGTTCTTGTTCTCACTTTGTTGAGAAGCGAACATTACTAATCCGTAAGCATAACATGCTTCTTTATGTTTCATGTTAGCCGCTTTTTCTAAATCACGAAGTCCAATATTCGGATATATTGAGTCAAAATAATTTCTTAACCCATTGCGTAAAATAGCATTTGGGTTCCCCGCAATATATGCGTCAAAGTAAACACATCGTAACTTATGGATTTCCCAATGTGATATCCCCCATCTTTCGAACAAAAGCCTTTTATAAACCAAGACATTCTTGGAATGTTCTTCGAATGTCTTACAAACTGATTTCGCCGTAAATAGTTGTGCCGAAGAATTCTGACCGACTCTAGACAAGATTTCATCAATCATGTCTCCGGGTAGGTCTCTTAAAATATTGGGTTGTCTATCCATTTTATGTTTTTATACTGTAAAATAGACAAGAGTTAGATTCATAAAAAAAAATACTTATTAATACAAGCAATTTTTACATATAACATAAAGCATAAGCACACTATATTACATATATTACACCACACGAATACAACTATCTTATTCCGACTCGCTTGTTTCTTCTTCTTCGGTTTTGGTTCGTTTTGACAAGTTTCTAGGGATATATGATGTTCCCCTAATACGAGCTGTCATTTTCCACATTGATTTAGAAAAACCTGGTGGTTTAGAGGTTCCCGGGTCATTGTTACAACTTAAGGACTTCGGGGGTTGATGATACATATAAAGTTCATCGGGGTTGGAATTAGATTTCTCTATTTTTATGCCCTTTCCCTTATTATTTTCTTTTGCCTTTTTAAATTCAGTTGGGGTAATTTCTATAACATCATCGGAATTCTCGTCGGAATCCGATTCATCGGAGAATTGGTAATCCTCCCAATATTTTGCTTCCTTGGCGGAAACACCATTGACCATAATTAACCTTGGTCGGTTGGTTGAGGATTTTCTTTTACTTAACCGTTTTATTATTTCCCCCACCGGTTCTATTTCTTCATCCGGTTCCGACTCTTCTTCCGGTTCCTCTTCGGGAACTTGTGAATCAGTCCACGAATCATTCCAATTTACATTTGACTCTTCATTATTATTAGGTGAGTCAATGGGACTTGTTCTAGAGGTAGACATCTATCACATAATATCAAACGCGTTAAGAGATTAATATATCACATAATATTCACATGTTAAAAATATATAGTTTCCAACAAAATTTGTTAAGCAATCATTTTTCAAGTAAACACGGTCGAAGTCCAGACTCACTAATGCATCCTAACAAACTCGATAAGACACACTAATGCAAAATTCTAGTTCTCTAAGACCAACGCTCGAATACCAACTGAAATACAGTTGGGGACAACCACCGTCCCACCCAGTGCCTTCCCAGCTAACCGCCTGGTGACCACTGCGTGTACCTCAGATACTGATTTTAGGGCCTGCCTCTCGGCTACTGCCAACCCTCATAAGGGATCGCAAGGAGTAAGAGCCAATGCTTCGTCACAAGTAACACTGTGAGAACCTCCTTTACAACTAACCCGCCACACATGGATGGCGTTATACCAGCTCTGATACCAACTGAAATGTCCCGTTCTTATTGATTAAAAACGTTCCATATTAATTGATTTCGTTGCGAGGTTTTGACCTCTATATGAGACGTTTTTCAAAGACTGCATTCATTTTAAAACAAACCATAACCTTTATTTCATCAATAAAGGTTTAAAAAGCTTTACGTAGATTATCAAATAATGATAATCTAAAATATCCTGTTTACACACGACCATTACATAATGGTTTACAATATGTGACAACCCGTCCTAATCCACCTGGACGAAATCATCAACATTTGGTCCCATTGCGATGATCGACTCCAGGTAATGTCCTTAAATAGAGCAAATGCACAGCGGCAGACTTAATTCGTACCTGAGAATAAACATGCTTAAAAGTGTCAACCAAAAGGTTGGTGAGTTCATAGGTTTATCATAATAATCATTTCAATATGTTAATAGACCACAAGATTTCATAATCATAAATATTTTAATAAAGATATTCTAAGTGGTTGAGCACTTGGTAACCATACTTAACATTTAATCAACGTCGCATATTCCCTTTATTATAAAATCTCTCTACACCGTACCAAGTGTAGCCTACAAAACGAAGTACTGTGCAACCGTTGAATACTGGTCGTCCAGTCCGGTTGGGGTTGTCAGGCCCGATAGATCTATCAACAGGATTCGCGTTTACAATACCCATGTAAATAGTAGTTACCAAGCTACAGGGAAATATGCCAGTGGTACAACTCAACGTAGAATATATTTTAAGTACTTGTGTCTATCTCGTAAACATTTATAAAAGCAGCGCATGTATTCTCAGCCCAAAAATATATATTGCAAAAGTAATTAAAAAGGGAGCGAATGAAACTCACAATACGATATTTGGTAGTAAAAATATGCATACGACGCAACTGAACAATGCAGGGTTGGTCTCGGATTCACGAACCTATATCATTTATATATATATATATATTAACACACATAATTGTAATCGAACAAATTTATATATTAAATTATATATGTTATATATTTAGTTTGTATATTCATTTAAAATAATTAATATTTAGATACTTTTATAGATATATATGTGATTAGTATTATGTTGAAAATCAATAAGTTGTTATATGTAAATATTTATATATCTAGTGTTAATATGTTTATTCTATAATTTTATGTAATACTTATATATTATGTATCAAATATATTTTTATGTATCTAATATTTCTTTGATAAAATAATGTTATTAATAATAATAATAATAATAATAATAATAATAATAATAATAATAATAATAATAATAATAATAATAATAATAATAATAATAATAATAATAATAATAATAATAATAATAATAATGAAAATGAGTAATAATTAAACTACCTCAAAGAAGTAATCCTTAAAAAAATGTCCAAGTCCGGGTTTGAACCCGCGACGTCCCGCTAACCCAAAAACACTCTTTAACCGTTCCTCTATTTCCATCTTTTTGAAATATATATTGACCGATATATATACATAACCCATTACCATCATCAATTATCATCACCTAATCATCTATATGTATTTATCTATTCATAATATAATCATACTTATGACCATATAATCCTTTTACTATCTTTTATCATCATCAAAATCATTATCACCATGTATACCCTTCATCATCAAATGTTGTCTTGTCATAGTGTATGATCAAAATTATTATCTATATCGCCATCATCTTAACAATCTAACCATCATCATCATAAAACATGAAATCACAATCCTAATTTATTTCGTTAGCCACCCGTCATCATGCTGTCCAGATTTTATATCGACCCAACTGTGTTTCATAAGCCCAACGATAGTTAGTCCAAAAGGAACATATTCTGCCTAAATGGCAGTCTGCACTATTCAACCCAACTATACAGCCCGACCATAAAATATACATCGGCCCACTAAATTAAACAAAATCACGATGGCCCAAGACAAGGAGAACACTTACGGCCTAAATAATTGCTTTTAAGAACAGAATTGGACGAGAGATTTGTGAGGAGGGGTTCATCTGTATCGCATCAACTTCTTCAATGATGTTGTCATCATCATCTCTACACGTCACCAATATGCACTGCCCCATCATCAACTTTATTGATATCATGTATCAATAAATCATTATAATCGAAACCTTTCCACCTAATATTATTATAATCGTCCATTCATTATTATTATAATCGACTAGACAGTTTTTCCATCACCTTTAACATAATTATCCTCACTCTTTTTAAAACATCATCATCTTTATGATCTATCATCATTATCATTAATCAACTTTCTGTTTCCATATCTCCTTTATCATTGTAACAAAAGAGATATAGCAGTAGCACGGCAACCATAATACTAGACTAAATGGATTTTTGGGCCAAACTAAACACCTTGTAGTCATTTGCTAGTCCACTAACGGCCCATGATGCCAAAAACCTTATGTAATCCATCAGCTATCAATCGGCCCTAATCATACGATCACAACCATAAATAAATGAACTGGATATCGATGTACATGCTTTCGGTTTATCATACACCACGTCACTTTCCATTAACAATCAACTAATATTATTATCGACACTTAGATAAAAGGAAGGCCTTGGATTCCATTTCACGTCCCTACCCAATATCCCCATGTCACATCCCATTAACGATTAACAATCTTTTTTCTAAATTTAAATCTATCGTCCACTAAGGAAAAAGGGGAACCGAAAATACAATCATGCACCCATATCCTTTATTAGTTTATTAGCAAGTGGGTTGGTTCTTATTATATAACAATGGCAGTGACTTTTGCAATTGAATAATAACAAAGGAACATTACTGCAGATCGAGAAATAAACCGAGAAGAAGTGTTTCGGATAGCAGTCCCAAACAAAAATAGTTCACTTCGATTTAATATCCAGCATTTGATATCATGAATTAAATAGGAAGTAAGGAGAGATTTTTCTTTTGATCCATTATCTATCATTATAATCATTTAATTAAATCATCATCACTCTACTTCCCTTTTTGTTTGAACGAAAACATTATTATTTCTCATTCTTTTTATTTGTAAAACAGAAACAGAAGGGTAACTTACTGCAGTAATAATCTTAACATGATGATGGTTAAAGAGTGACGTGTGGTACGTATATATAGTCAGGAAAAGAGATGGCATTTGTTGTTCTTGGTAATGAAAACAGAAACACTGTTGTAGCAACAATGAAAGGAAGTAATTGTGGTGGTGGTGTGTCACGATTGCAAGATCACAGCAGCAGGTAGTGGGTTGATGATGGTTTCACGAGGGTGAAGTGGGTTTGGTGATTAATATGATTGAAGTGGTGTTGGTGTGATTGATAAAGGTATTGGCAGGTTAATTGATAAGCTTTTTAGCTGTAAAGGATCGATTAAATAACAAGAGTGGTTATCGATTGTTCACAATCAGACAACTCTGTACAGCAAATAAAATAAAAAAAATAAAAGTTTGAAAGAACCCTTCAACAGATTTTGGTCATATCTGATTTGGGAGTATAGGCAGGAATAAAGTTTGATCGTGATGTGGAACTGAATTCGAGAAATCTTTCTGTATTCGTTTTGTATATGAATACTGAATATAATCGTAATTTATATATAATTATATTGAACTGTACACTTTATATATATATATATATATATATATATATATATATATATATATATATATATATATATATACACGTATTTATTAACAACAATTGTTCGTGAATCGACGGGATTAGTCAAAGGTCATAATTATACATGAACACCGTTCAGAGTTTTTGAGACTTCAACATAACAGAATTTGCTTATCGTGTCAAGAATATTAAATTGTATCGAGAGTTTGGTTTAAAATTAGTCGAAATTTTCCGGGTCGTGACAGTACCTACCCGTTAAATAAATTTCGTCCCGAAATTTGAATGCGATCGTCATGGTTAACAATAAAAATGTTTTCATGATGAATATGAGTTGATAAATAGAGTTTTATCATTATTGAGTGATATAGATAAAACGATTCAATTATGTGGAGCGTACGAATGAAGCTGTCACAAAAGATTGAGATAGAGATTTAACTTTTTGACGTAGTCACGGTGGATTTCTGGAATTCAAGGAATTTAAGGAAATCTTCTATTCAGAGAGAAATGTAATAGCACAATTTATTAGCAGACTGTTGGAATTACGGAAGAACATAAATATCAAGGAAATATTTCCGTGATATGCTTAGAGATTAAGTAGAATGAAAGAGTCGTGTGACATGGCATATGATGGGGATAAGGTATGTGAATCATCATCACGTTACATTAGAAATTTAGCATGACTTACTGTAATATAACCACGTTGGCCCGGCGTCATTATATTATACTAACTCATGCTTCAATTCCCTACACTCCTCTATCATTCATTCATAATTTATACTTAGATTTTTCAGAAGTTTTCAATTTAATGGAATACAGATAACACTAAAAGGTAGATAATTTCGGACAAGAATATTTATGAAAATATCCTCAGAAATATCGAAGATATTTATGATGATATTTTGGAGTTTCTAAGTTCGAAGGTTAATGAAGAAAAATTTTCCGCAAGATTTTAACGTAGGTACGGAGCAAGATATTCTCTAAAGATTTCATCGGGTCCAGATTTATCTGGGTTCTTTGAATATAGGGTTTGGTCCTTGTATTTGGCCTTGGTCTCCTTCGTGGTTTGCTCGAACCATTTTTCAATACCAAATTTTCTATCGAGCGTTCCCAACACTTCCTTCTTTATCTTCAACTTTTGGCCATTAAGACCATCTACATCATGCTGCTTCGTCAGCATTTTCAAAGTTAACGGATCTGGGTCATTGGTTATCAAACCGAGGTGGTTTCAGGAGAATTGTGTTTTTGGATGATTAAACGCTGATGGTAATATTGTGGAATATAAAAGATTCTCTGGTAACAATAAATGAGCACGTATATATTCCGAGGTTATAATAAGGTTGTTTTGAACAAAAAGTCAAAATCAACTTGCTGGAGCTATGACAAAATTTGCTAATTTGGAAAGGAATTGCATAGTTATTTTGGGTAATAATAACGCCAAAGGAATTAACACAGCTATGTGTTAAACGTTTACTCAGGTTCCGAGAGTTTTTCAGATGCATAACTATATGCATAAATCTTTTCTTCCGTAGATGAAGTGCGGATGGTCCATCCTTTCGATCGAGGTATTTTCAAGAATCATGAAAGATTTGAACATGGATTGGAATCGTCAGGATTCAAATGAGGTTTAAGATGAAATCAAGTGGCAAACTTAAAGAATTATTTAGTTTCATATATTATAATCAATATTTTAATTCATTTTAATTGTCCAAAGTTAGTAGTCCAATAGTCCAATAGTTCATATATAGTTTAATATATAACATTCAAATTAATTAATACGTATCGTGACCCGTGTACCGGTCTCAGTATTGATCACAACTCAAACTATATATATATTTTGGAATCAACCTCAACCCTGTATAGCTAACTCCGTCATTTGCATATAGAGTGTCTATGGTTGTTCCAAGATAAATATATAGATGGGTCAATATGATATGTCGAAACCTTGTATACGTGTCCCGTTATTTAAAGTGCGTAAAATAAATACAGAAATTAAATGACGATAAATAAAATTGCGAGAATGTAAATTGCGAGAATGTAACTTGCGAGAATGTAAATTGCGAGAATGTAAATTGCGATAATTAAATTGCGATAAATAAAATGTAACCAGTTAGCTAGGAACAGTTAGCTAGGAACAGTTAGCGTGGATTCTTAACAAAATTTCAATTAGTTAATTCGTTTGTTTCTAACAAATTTTATTTTGTCCAATGTTTTCTTCATTATGCCACTTGTTGAATTCTGATAGGTCAAAATCCAAATATGAAATTGAATGAAAATGGTTGTTCTGCGGTGAACGGATACGTATATCTGTGGATGTAAGTAGGATAGTAAATGACTGTTGAATCGGATTCGAAGAATGTACAGTGTAACTTATTAATGTGAAATCTAAATATTCCTCAGGTATTACCTACCCGTTAAAATATTCTCATCATTAACAGTTTGTACAAAAGAATTTTTAATTACAATCTTTATGAAAATATACATACATATATATTTTCTTCAGATGTAATCATGGATTTAATGAGTTAATATGATATTAATATCATTTGATTTATGGTTAGAACTAGAGTACATAATCTCTAAAACATTAGAGATTACATAATTGACGTGTTGGATGAAGATAAATGGGGTATAACAATACGTAGAACGAAGATAATTGATGTTGAACGATATGTAGAACGATGGTTATACTTGAGGTATAGAAGGAGATGTTGAGAAATGTGATGTTGAAACTTGGGTTGTTGGTGGTACTGGTGCTGATGTTGGCGGTACTGTTGGTGCCGGTGATGCTGCTGAAGCTGGTAAGTTTTGCACCATATTCTCCAAAGCCACTACTCGAGCGCAAAGCTTGTTGACTTATTACTCCGGGATGATTGTCGGTAGGAACGAGTGAATGAACAAGGTTTAGAATTAAAGATAGAAGATAATCGTGACGAGTTACCCTGGAGGTGAGGCTAAAAAGGGTGTTTTAGATAGGTTCAACGGTAAGTGCTTCAGGTGCTTCGCCGAGGATGCAGGTTGGTGGGTGAAAAGGATCGCCTTCTTCTTGACTCCATTGGTTAAGTCGACTACGAACCCATTAGATGAATTGGGGATGGCTGATTGGTTGACTCATTCTGGTGACACTGCTTTTGGAGCTTAGGTGGAATTTCATATCGGAATCCGAGGGACTTAAACTAGTGGTGAGTTCCATTTCGTACGATTGAATAAAGGATTTTTCGATAAGAAATAGATTATAGGATGTAGATTAGTACCCTGCAATACATAATGTACATATGCATATATAATATTAAAATCCCATAAGTTACGGAGGAATCTACGGAAGCTGTCAGGCAAAGGTAACAATAACAGATACGCTAAGATATGAATTTATCTCTACATTGTCTATGCAATAGAGGCAGTAGGACGTGTCTAGACTTTAAGGATGATAAGCAAATAATTTTCGACACAAAATGATAAGCAAAACCTTTGACATGCAGACACGGTCGAAGTCCAAACCCACTAATGCATCTAAACAACTATCAGTTAGACACACTAATGCAAGACCTGGTTCGCTAAGACCACCGCTCTGATACCAACTGTGACAACCCGTCCTAATCCACCTGGATGAAATCATCAACATTTGGTCCCATTGCGATGATCAACTCCAGGTAATGTCCTTAAATAGAGCAAATGCACAGCGGAAGACTTAATTCGTACCTGAGAATAAACATGCTTAAAAGTGTCAACCAAAAGGTTGGTGAGTTCATAGGTTTATCATAATAATCATTTCAATATGTTAATAGACCACAAGATTTCATAATCATAAATATTTTAATAAAGATATTCTAAGTGGTTGAGCACTTGGTAACCATACTTAACATTTAATCAACGTCGCATATTCCCTTTATTATAAAATCTCTATACACCGTACCAAGTGTAGCCTACAAAATGAAGTACTGTGCAACCGTTGAATACTAGTCGTCCAGTCCGGTTGGGGTTGTCAGGCCCGATAGATCTATCAACAGGATTCGCATTTACAATACCCATGTAAATAGTAGTTACCAAGCTACAGGGAAATATGCCAGTGGTACAACTCAACGTAGAATATATTTTAAGTACTTGTGTCTATCTCGTAAACATTTATAAAAGCAGCGCATGTATTCTCAGCCCAAAAATATATATTGCAAAAGTAATTAAAAAGGGAGCGAATGAAACTCACAATACGATATTTGGTAGTAAAAATATGCATACGACGCAACTGAACATGCAGGGTTGGTCTCGGATTCACGAACATATATCATTTATATATATATATTAACACACATAATTGTAATCGAACAAATTTATATATTAAATTATATATGTTATATATTTAGTTTGTATATTCATTTAAAATAATTAATATTTAGATACTTTTATAGATATATATGTGATTAGTATTATGTTGAAAATCAATAAGTTGTTATATGTAAATATTTATATATCTAGTGTTAATATGTTTATTCTATAATTTTATGTAATACTTATATATTATGTATCAAATATATTTTTATGTATCTAATATTTCTTTGATAAAATAATGTTAATAATAATAATAATAATAATAATAATAATAATAATAATAATAATAATAATAGTAATAATAATAATAATAATAATAATAATGATGATAATGAGTAATAATTAAACTACCTCAAAGAAGTAATCCTTAAAAAAATGTCCAAGTCCGGGTTTGAACCCGCGACGTCCCGCTAACCCAAAAACACTCTTTAACCGTTCCTCTATTTCCATCTTTTTGAAATATATATTGACCGATATATATACATAACCCATTACCATCATCAATTAAAATCACCTAATCATCTATATGTATTTATCTATTCATAATATAATCATACTTACGTCCCGCTAACCCAAAAACACTCTTTAACCGTTCCTCTATTTCCATCTTTTTGAAATATATATTGACCGATATATATACATAACCCATTACCATCATCAATTATCATCACCTAATCATCTATATGTATTTATCTATTCATAATATAATCATACTTATGACCATATAATCCTTTTACTATCTTTTATCATCATCAAAATCATTATCACCATGTATACCCTTCATCATCAAATGTTGTCTTGTCATAGTGTATGATCAAAATTATGATCTATATCGCCATCATCTTAACAATCTAACCATCATCATCATAAAACATGAAATCACAATCCTAATTTATTTCGTTAGCCACCCGTCATCATGCTGTCCAGATTTTATATCGACCCAACTGTGTTTCATAAGCCCAACGATAGTTAGTCCAAAAGGAACATATTCTGCCTAAATGGCAGTCTGCACTATTCAACCCAACTATACAGCCCGACCAGAAAATATACATCGGCCCACTAAATTAAACAAAATCACGATGGCCCAAGACAAGGAGAACACTCACGGCCTAAATAATTGCTTTTAAGAACAGAATTGGACGAGAGATTTGTGAGGAGGGGTTCATCTGTATCGCATCAACTTCTCCAATGATGTTGTCATCATCATCTCTACATGTCACCAATATGCACTGCCCCATCATCAACTTTATTGATATCATGTATCAATAAATCATTATAATCGAAACCTTTCCACCTAATATTATTATAATCGTCCATTCATTATTATTATAATCGACTAGACAGTTTTTCCATCACCTTTAACATAATTATCCTCACTCTTTTTAAAACATCATCATCTTTATGATCTATCATCATTATCATTAATCAACTTTCTGTTTCCATATCTCCTTTATCATTGTAACAAAAGAGATATAGTAGTAGCACGGCAACCATAATACTAGACTAAATGGATTTTTGGGCCAAACTAAACACCTTGTAGTCATTTGCTAGTCCACTAACGGCCCATGATGCCAAAAACCTTATGTAATCCATCAGCTATCAATCGGCCCTAATCATACGATCACAACCATAAATAAATGAACTGGATATCGATGTACATGCTTTCGGTTTATCATACACCACATCACTTTCCATTAACAATCAACTAATATTATTATCGACACTTAGATAAAAGGAAGGCCTTGGATTCCATTTCACGTCCCTACCCAATATCCCCATGTCACATCCCATTAACGATTAACAATATTTTTTCTAAATTTAAATCTATCGTCCACTAAGGAAAAAGGGGAACCGAAAATACAATCATGCACCCATATCCTTTATTAGTTTATTAGCAAGTGGGTTGGTTCTTATTATATAACAATGGCAGTGACTTTTGCAATTGAATAATAACAAAGGAACATTACTGCAGATCGAGAAATAAACTGAGAAGAAGTGTTTCGGATAACAGTCCCAAACAAAAACAGTTCACTTCGATTTAATATCCAGCGTTTGATATCATGAATTAAATAGGAAGTAAGGAGAGATTTTTCTTTTGATCCATTATCTATCATTATAATCATTTAATTAAATCATCATCACTCTACTTCCCTTTTTGTTTGAACGAAAACATTATTATTTCTCATTCTTTTTATTCGTAAAACAGAAACAGAAGGGTAACTTACTGCAGTAATAATCTTAACATGATGATGGTTAAAGAGTGACGTGTGGTACGTATATATAGTCAGGAAAAGAGATGGCATTTGTTGTTCTTGGTAATGAAAACAGAAACACTGTTGTAGCAACAATGAAAGGAAGTAATTGTGGTGGTGGTGTGTCACGATTGCAAGATCACAGCAGCAGGTAGTGGGTTGATGATGGTTTCACGAGGGTGAAGTGGGTTTGGTGATTAATATGATTGAAGTGGTGTTGGTGTGATTGATAAAGGTATTGGCAGGTTAATTGATAAGCTTTTTAGCTGTAAAGGATCGATTAAATAACAAGAGTGGTTATCGATTGTTCACAATCAGACAACTCTGTACAGCAAATAAAATAAAAAAAATAAAAGTTTGAAAGAACCCTTCAACAGATTTTGGTCATATCTGATTTGGGAGTATAGGCAGGAATAAAGTTTGATCGTGATGTGGAACTGAATTCGAGAAATCTTTCTGTATTCGTTTTGTATATGAATACTGAATATAATCGTAATTTATATATAATTATATTGAACTGTACACTTTATATATATATATATATATATATATATATATATATATATATATATATATATATATATATATATATATATACACGTATTTATTAACAACAATTGTTCGTGAATCGACGGGATTAGTCAAAGGTCATAATTATACATGAACACCGTTCAGAGTTTTTGAGACTTCAACATAACAGAATTTGCTTATCGTGTCAAGAATATTAAATTGTATCGAGAGTTTGGTTTAAAATTAGTCGAAATTTTCCGGGTCGTGACACAATACAAATATGTTACAACAAAATAAGTTTCTTGAATGCAGTTTTTACACAATATCATACAAGCATGGACTCCAAATCTCGTCCTTATTTAAGTATGCGACAGCGGAAGCTCTTAATAATCACCTGAGAATAAACATGCTTAAAACGTCAACAAAAATGTTGGTGAGTTATAGGTTTAACCTATATATATCAAATCATAATAATAGACCACAAGATTTCATATTTCAATACACATCCCATAAATAGAGATAAAAGTCATTCATATGGTGAACACCTGGTAACCGACATTAACAAGATGCATATATAAGAATATCTCCATCATTCCGGGACACCCTTCGGATATGATATAAATTTCGAAGTACTAAAGCATCCGGTACTTTGGATGGGGTTTGTTAGGCCCAATAGATCTATCTTTAGGATTCGCGTCAATTAGGGTGTCTTTTCCCTAATTCTTAGATTACCAGACTTAATAAAAAGGGGCATATTCGATTTCGATAATTCAACCATAGAATGTAGTTTCACGTACTTGTGTCTATTTTGTAAATCATTTATAAAACCTGCATGTATTCTCATCCCAAAAAATATTAGATTTTAAAAGTGGGACTATAACTCACTTTCACAGATTTTTACTTCGTCGGGAAGTAAGACTTGGCCACTGGTTGATTTACGAACCTATAACAATATATACATATATATCAAAGTATGTTCAAAATATATTTACAACACTTTTAATATATTTTGATGTTTTAAGTTTATTAAGTCAGCTGTCCTCGTTAGTAACCTACAACTAGTTGTCCACAGTTAGATGTACAGAAATAAATCGATAAATATTATCTTGAATCAATCCAAGACCCAGTGTATATGTATCTCAGTATTGATCACAACTCAAACTATATATATTTTGGAATCAACCTCAACCCTGTATAGCAAACTCCAACATTCACATATAGAGTGTCTATGGTTGTTCCGAAATATATATAGATGTGTCGACATGATAGGTCGAAACATTGTATACGTGTCTATGGTATCTCAAGATTACATAATATACAATACAAGTTGATTAAGTTATGGTTGGAATAGATTTGTTACCAATTTTCACGTAGCTAAAATGAGAAAAATTATCCAATCTTGTTTTACCCATAACTTCTTCATTTTAAATCTATTTTGAGTGAATCAAATTGCTATGGTTTCATATTGAACTCTATTTTATGAATCTAAACAGAAAAAGTATAGGTTTATTGTCATAAAAATAAGTTACAAGTCGTTTTTGTAAAGGTAGTCATTTCAGTCGAAAGAACGACGTCTAGATGACCATTTTAGAAAACATACTTCCACTTTGAGTTTAACCATAATTTTTGGATATAGTTTCATGTTCATAATAAAAATCATTTTCTCAGAATAACAACTTTTAAATCAAAGTTTATCATAGTTTTTAATTAACTAACCCAAAACAGCCCGCGGTGTTACTACGACGGCGTAAATCCGGTTTTACGGTGTTTTTCGTGTTTCCAGGTTTTAAATCATTAAGTTAGCATATCATATAGATATAGAACATGTGTTTAGTTGATTTTAAAAGTCAAGTTAGAAGGATTAACTTTTGTTTGCGAACAAGTTTAGAATTAACTAAACTATGTTCTAGTGATTACAAGTTTAAACCTTCGAATAAGATAGCTTTATATATATGAATCGAATGATGTTATGAACATCATTACTACCTTAAGTTCCTTGGATAAACCTAATAGAAAAGAGAAAAATGTATCTAGCTTCAACGGATCCTTGGATGGCTCGAAGTTCTTGAAGCAGAATCATGACACGAAAACAAGTTCAAGTAAGATCATCACTTGAAATAAGATTGTTATAGTTATAGAAATTGAACCAAAGTTTGAATATGATTATTACCTTATATTAGAATGATAACCTACTGTAAGAAACAAATATTTCTTGAGGTTGGATGATCACCTTACAAGATTGGAAGTGAGCTAGCAAACTTGAAAGTATTCTTGATTTTATGTAACTAAAACTTGTAGAATATATGAAGAACACTTAGAACTTGAAGATAGAACTTGAGAGAGATTAATTAGATGAAGAAAATTGAAGAATGAAAGTGTTTGTAGATGTTTTTGGTCGTTGGTGTATGGATTAGATATAAAGGATATGTAATTTTGTTTTCATGTAAATAAGTCATGAATGATTACTCATATTTTTGTAATTTTATGAGATATTTCATGCTAGTTGCCAAATGATGGTTCCCACATGTATTAGGTGACTTACATGGCTGCTAATAGCTGATCATTGGAGTGTATATATCAATAGTACATACATCTAAAAGCTGTGTATTGTACAAGTACGAATACGGGTGCATACGAGTAGAATTGTTGATGAAACTGAACGAGGTTGTAATTGTAAGCATTTTTGTTAAGTAGAAGTATTTTGCTAAGTGTATTGAAGTCTTTCAAAAGTGTATAAATACATATTAAAACACTACATGTATATACATTTTAACTGAGTCGTTAAGTCATCGTTAGTCGTTACATGTAAGTGTTGTTTTGAAACCTTTAGGTTAACGATCTTGTTAAATGTTGTTAACCCAATGTTAATAATATCAAATGAGATTTTAAATTATTATATTATCATGATATTATCATGTATGAATATCTCTTAATATGATATATATACATTAAATGTCTTTACAACGATAATCGTTGTGATGACCCGGGAATTTCCGACCAAATTTAAACTTAATCTTTATATGATTTTGACACGATAAGCAAAGTCTGTAATGTTAAGTCTTGAAAAATTTTGAGACTATATTCATATAATCATTTACCATTTGACCGGTGACTATTCTCGACGATTCACGAACCTTTAATTGTAGATAGATATGTGTGTGTATATATATATATTTATATATATTAATTTGAAATATTATATATTGTTCTTATTAAATGTAATTATGATACTATGATAAGTATTATTTAAAAACATATCTATATATAAATAATGTATATTAAATATATATTTTATGATTTCGAATCTATTTAGTAAACGACTAATTTCACTTAATGGATATTACATGAGTAAAATACGAACTGATATTATTTTAAAATAAACGGTGATCCGAAAATGAGTTCTATAAATTTTAGGCTTATTAAAAATGTATTTAGGAACTATTTGTTAAGTTCTAATATATTTTTATATTTCTCCCATAAATGAGAGGGACAGTTGATGTAATTTTTATTTATTGAATAAATGGTTAAATTTTATACCATAACTTAATTTAAAAATAGGGAATTTTTCAGAATACTTTTATCCGCCATTGATTAACATCGGAACACGAAATAAACCCTTAAATATTATGTTGACAATAATAATCCTATTAAGGGGCAACACTACTGTTTCTCCCTAAATTATGATTTAGTGTGTATTATTTTTAATTATTAATATGATGATATTTATTAATTATTAAAATTAAATATAATAAAAACAAATAAGTAGATGAAGATTGTTACATATCACCATCTGAAATATTTCCTGTCTCCCTAAAATTTGATCCGTGATATTTTATTTGATTGCAAGATTTATTAGTTAATCATTATCATTATTGCACCCACTTGATTCTTTTGTGGAACACATCACACTAGATGCAATACATATCCCTATTTCCTCTCTACTTTCTAAAATTTCTATCTATCTAATGTGTAGTGTATATATACTTATATGTTTACAGAGATAAATAACCAACTTCCTTTGTTCTCCATTTAAATCCCCATTTGAACTTACCACCTTAATTTTCTGTTTCTTCTCTATTTGAACACAACACGCCACCCTACCACCATTCGATTGTCAATCTCTGACACCACTACACCCTACCACATTCGACCCACTTCCATTTTCTATTTTAGCCGAGAACCAACCATATCACCCAAACATGAGAACCCCCGGTAAACATGTCCACCCATCTTCAATCTACAACCACCACTTATTTACACCGTCACCCTCACCATGTACAACCACCTTCAACCTCAAACCTCCACCACCGTAATCACCCAACTATTTTTGCTACTCACTATTTGATCGTGCCTCTTGATTGCAGCCGTCAACCATCGCAAAACACCATAACCATCGAAATATTTTTTTGTTTTGCTTCTTCCTATTTCATTCACCATAACCACCGTAACCCACCTGCTTCCACTTTCTAATTCCCCAACACTTTTCTTCTTCTTCTTACTCACAACTACTCAACTCAACCAAACTACCAATGGAGCTAACTGCTACTGCTAAATGATTCTGTTTTGATGAAGACCTACTACTGTCACTGTTTCCTTGTTTCCTTTCGTGACCCAACACCGCAATTTACTGAAATCTCTGTTGAGCTATTATGAAGTCACCACCACTAAACAAACATACCCACTTGCCTTTAAATAAATAAGGACGTATGAATATAGATGATGAGATGGATGATGATGATGCCGTATGATATATGTGATCATGATGATGATGGATGTAGATGATGATGTTAACATATGGTATAACAATTTATTTACATTATTATTACAATTATTATTATTATTATTATTATCATTATTATAAGAATTATCATTAAAACGATCACTATTAATAAGATCAATAATATTATTATCATTATTATTAACACTAGTATTATCATTATCATTATTTTAATCACTACTAATATCATTTTAATATTAATATAATTACTATTTTAACAAACTAATGAAATACGTACACATAAAATATTTGATACATATAACATAAAAGTATATTTCTATATATTAAAAATGAGATATATAAATTAATAATATAAAATTTTGTCACCAATAATAATATATAAATGTACTTGATTACGATTATATATTAATGAATACACAAATGATAATAGGTTCTTGAATCCGAGGCCAACCCCGCATTTGTTCAGTTGTTTAATGTCGTTATATGTATTTTTACTACAAAATACATTAGGTGAGTTTCATTTGATTCCTTTTTTACCCTTTATATTTTTGGGCTGAGAATACATGCGCAACTTTTATAAATATTTTACGAAATAGACACAAGTAATTGAAACTACATTCTATGGTTGAATTATTAAAATCGAATATGCCCCTTTTATTAAGTCTAGTAATCTAAGAATTTGGTAACCGATCTCCAAATTGACGCGAATCCTAAAGATAGATCTATCGGGCCCAACAAGCCCCATCCAAAGTACCGGATGCTTTAGAACTTCGAAATTTATATCATGTCCGAAGGAGGATCCCGGAATGATGGGGATATTCTTATATGTATATTGTGAATGTCGGTTACCAGGTGTTCAATCCATATGAATGATATTTTTGTCTTTATGTATGGGACGTTTATTTATGAGAAATGGAAATATGAAATCTTGTGGTCTATTAAAATTATGAAATGATTATTTATGATAAACTAATGAACTTACCAACCTTTTGGTTGACACTTGAAAGCATGTTTATTCTCAGGTACGAAAGAAATCTTCCGCTGTGCATTTGCTCATCTTAGAGATATTACTTGGAGTCATTCATGACATATTTCAAAAGACGTTGCATTCGAGTCGTTGAGTTCATCAAGATTATTATTAAGTCAATTATAGTTAGATATATTATGAAATGGTATGCATGCCGTCAACTTTCGATGTAATGAAAGATTGTCTTTTCAAAAACGAATGCAATATTTGTAAAATGTATCATATAGAGGTTAAGTACCTCGTGATGTAATCAACTGTTGTGAATCATTTATAATCGATATGGACTTCGTCCGGATGGATTTGGACGGGTCTCTACAGTTGGTATCAGAGCGATGGTCTTAGCAAACCAGGTCTTGCATTAGTGTGTCAAACTGATAGTTGTTTAGATGCATTAGTGGGTCTGGACTTCGACCGTGTCTGCATGTCAAAAGTTTTGCTTATCATTTCGTGTCAAAAATTACCTGCTTATCATTCTTAGAGAATCACTTGCTTATCATCCTTAGTCTAGACACATCTTATTGCATTGATTGCATGATTAGTGTATAGACAAAATTCATATCTTAGCATATCTGCTAATTCATATCTTAGCATATCTGTTATTGTAAACTTTGCCTGTCATTTTCTGTAGATTCCTCCATAATTTATGGGATTTTAGTATTATATATGCATATCTAAATTATGTATTACAGGGTACTAATCTACATCCTATAATCTATTTCTTATCGAAAATCCTTCATCTGATCGTACGACATGAATCCCTCAACCAGTTCGAGTCTCTCAGATTTCGATAGCTATTCCGATAGTTATTCTGACAGCTATTCCGACATGGATATTCACCTAAGCTCCGAAAGCGGTGTCACCAGAATGAATCCATCAATCAGCCACCCCCAATTCATCTGATGGGTTTGTAGTCGACTTAATCAATGGAGACGCGAAGAAGGCGATCCTTTTCACCAACCGAATTTACCTCTTGACGAAGAACCCGAAGCACTTACCAGTGAACTAGTCCGAAACACCATTTTCACCCTCATTTCCCGAATATCTCACCATGATTATATTCTATCTAAAATTCTAAACCTCATTCGTCCGCTCGTCCGAACCGACAATCATCCCGGAGTAATCGAAGAAGTCAACGAACTTCGTGCTCAAGTAATCAATTTGGAGAACATGGTGCAAAACTTACCAGCTTCAACAACATCACCGGCACCAACAGTACCATCAGTAACAACACCAGTACTATCAACAATCCATGCCTCAACATCTCATTCTGTACCTCAAGTATAATTATCGTTCCACGAATCGTTCTACATCATTTATCTTCGTTCAGCATGGCGATTATATAATCTCTAATGTTTTGGAGATTAGTTATTCTTATTCTAAGGGGAAAACAAATGAGTATAAGAATATATTAACTCATTAAATCTGTATT
Organism: Rutidosis leptorrhynchoides; assembly: GCF_046630445.1. Taxonomy (NCBI): domain Eukaryota; kingdom Viridiplantae; phylum Streptophyta; class Magnoliopsida; order Asterales; family Asteraceae; genus Rutidosis; species Rutidosis leptorrhynchoides. The sequence goes on from NC_092338.1 coordinate 199,569,163, forward strand.
ACATCTGAAGAAAATATATGTGTATATATGTTTTCATAAGGATTGTAATTAAAAATTCTTTCATACAAACTGTTAATGATGAAAATATTTTAACGGGTAGGTAATACCCGAGGAATATTTAGATTTCACATTAATAAGTTACACTGTACATTCCTCGAATCTGATTCAACTGTTATTTACTATCCTACTTACAACCATAGCTATACGTATTCGTTCACCGCAGAATAACCATTTTCATTCAATTTCATATTTGGATTTTGACCTATCAGAATCCAACAAGTGGCATAATGAAGAAAACATTGGACAAATAAAATCTGTTAGAAACAAACAATTTAACTATGAGAAGAATTTTGTTAAGAATCCACACTAACAAAATCCTAGCTAACTATTCCTAGCTAACTGTTAATTCCGTATTACATTTTATTTATCGCAATTTATTTATCGCAATTTAATTATCGCAATTTATTTTATCGCAATTTATATTCTCGTAATTTTATTTATCTTCATTTAATTCCTGTTATTTACTTTACGCATTTAATTTATCGTCATTTAATTTCTATTATTTACTTTACGCATTTAATTTATTGTCATTTAATTTCTGTTATTTATTTTACGCACTTTAAATATCGGGACACGTATACAAAGTTTTGACATATCATATCGACGCATCTATATATATTATTTGAAATCACCATAGACACTCTATATGCAGTAATGATCGAGTTCTCTATACAGAGTTGAGGTTGATTCTATAATAATATATATACTTTGAGTTGTGATCGAGTCTGAGACATGTACACGGGCCACGATACGTATTAATTAATTCGAATATTATATATTAAATTATATATGAATATGAATTATTGGACTATCAACTGTGGACTATCGACTGTGGACTAATAACATTGGACAATAAAAATAAATTAAAATATTGACTATAACATATGAAACTAAACAATTTTTCAAGTTTACCACTTGATTTCATCTTAAACCTCACTTGTATCTTGACAATTCTAATCTGCGTTCAAATCTTTCATAATTCTTGAAAACACCTCAATCGAAAGGATGAACCAACTGCACTTCGTCCATGGAAGAAAAGATTTATGCATATAGTTATGCACCTGAAAAATACTCGGGACCTGAGTAAACGTTTAACACGCATCTGTGCTACCTCCTTCGGCATTGCTATTACCGAAAATAACCATGCAATTCCTTTTCAAATTAGCCAATTTTGTCACAGCTCCAACAAATCAACATGGACTTTTCATTCAAACAAACCTTGTTGTAACTTTGATATATAAGAGTGCCCATTTATTGTTACCGGAGAACATTTATATTCTACCATATAACCATCAACGTTTAATCATCTAAAAACACAATTCTCCTGAAACCACCTCGGATTGATAACTGATGATTCAGATATCGTAGCTTTAAATGCAGAGAAAACAGAAAAATTGTAGATGGTATAAACAGCCAAGAGTTTGACGATAAAGAAAGGAGTGTTAGGAACGCTCGATAGAAAATTTGGTACTGAAAAATAGATTGAGCAAACCATGAAGGAGATCTAGGTCAAATACAAGGACCATACCATATATTCAAAGAAACCAGGTAATTCTGGATCCGATGAAACCTTCAACGAATATCTTGCTCCGTACTCATGTTAAAATCTTGCGGAAAATCTTTCTTCATCAACCATCGAACTTAGAAATTCCAAAATATCATCATCAATATCTTCGATATTTCTGAGGATATTTTCATAAATATTCTCGTCCGAAATTATATACCTCTTCGTGCTTCCTGTGTATCATTATATTGGAAACATTCAAGAGAAAATTTTGTACCGAAAAGCAGATTATGCGAAACTATGAAGGAAGCCGTGGACAAATCACAAAGAATAAGTTTGACTTCAAAGAGTCCAAATGATTCAATGCCAGGTGAAGTCTTTAGCGAATATCTTGCTCCTTACTCTAAACCCTTGCGGACAATAGTTTCCATCATCCTCTGATCTTAGATATTCAAAGATATTGTCGTATATTTCATTACAAATATCCTCCATATTTCTGAAGATATTTTCATAACTATTCTTAGCTGAAATCATTAATCTCTTCGTGCTATCAGATTTACATCATATAGAAACTGTTAGTTTCTATATTCTGTAAACTTTCGAGCTTAAAATATGAATGTTATTGAAGTAATGTGGGTAATTGATACATGAGTTAGTATAATATAATGACACTTGATCAACGTGATTATATTACAGTAAGTCATGCTGAGTTTCTAATGGGACATGATGATTCACAGTCCATAACATCATCACGTGCCATGTTACATAACTCTTTCATTCTGATTAACTTCTGAACATATCAAGAAAATATATTCTTGATAGTTCTGTTCTCAGTGATTCTGGTAATTTGACAAATCAAATCGTGCGATTTTGTTCTTTCTCGTTTAGAACATTAAGTTCATTCGAAACTCCATACTTACGAATTCTGGATCATTACTCGCTTTACTAGAGGTCGGGAGGATAATAAAAAGACAAAGAGCTCCAAAATATAAGAGAAAATATAAAGCCCAATGACGACACGGAGGTTACAAACTGTGGATATTAATACGAATAGCAATATAAAGACACGATATAATTAAGAATAGTATCACCTAAGGTAATAGTAGAAGTAAACAGATTTTTCTGGTGGAAGATTGAAAAGAAGGATGACCGAAATGATAATTAGGAAAATATCAAGGATTAGAACTAGATTAAACATTTTCACAATCTTTTGGATATATGAACTAAGAAAGAAAGTATAGGAATGGTGAGAATAATAGAACGGAAGAGCTTAATTTATGATGGAAATATCAGACAGAGTAATCGAGGCAGATCACCGTATTTAATAATAAAGATCTTAATTTCCTTACTCGCCGAAGAATCAAATATTTTAGATTTCGAAGATTTTCTCTAAATCCCTTGAATTCCGGAATTCAACCAAGACAACATCAAAAGTTAAGACGCACCTTATTTTCTAAATTCAATCCTATCTACGTCAAAAGATATGACAAATCTACATTTATTCATTTCACTATTTTGTGATAGTTTCACTCGTACTCTTCGAATAATCGAATTGTTTTATCCATATTACTCAATGATGATAAAACTCTATCTATCAACTCATATTCATCATGAAAGCATTTTTATTGTAGCCATGACCACCTCACTTAAATTTCGGGACGAAATTTCTTTAACGGGTAGGTACTGTGATGACCCGGGAATTTTCGACCAAATTTAAAATTAATATTTATATGATTTTGACACGATAAGCAAAGTCTGTAATGTTGAGTCTCGAAAAATTTTGAGACTATATTCATATAATCATTTACCATTTGACCGGTGACTATTCTCGACGATTCACGAACCTTTAATTGTAGATAGATATGTGTGTGTATATATATATTTATATATATTAATTTGAAATATTATATATTGTTCTTATTAAATGTAATTATGATACTATGATAAGTATTATTTAAAAACATATCTATATATAAATAATGTATATTAAATATATATTTTGTGATTTCGAATCTATTTAGTGAACGACTAATTTCACTTAATGGATATTACATGAGTAAAATACGAACTGATATTATTTTAAAATAAACGGTGATCCGAAAATGAGTTCTATAAATTTTAGGCTTATTAAAAATGTATTTAGGAACTATTTGTTAAGTTCTAATATATTTTTATATTTCTCCCATAAATGAGAGGGACAGTTGATGTAATTTTTATTTATTGAATAAATGGTTAAATTTTATACCATAACTTAATTTAAAAATATGGAATTTTTCAGAATACTTTTATCCGCCATTGATTAACATCGGAACACGAAATAAACCCTTAAATATTATGTTGACAATAATAATCCTATTAAGGGGCGACACTACTGTTTCTCCCTAAATTATGATTTAGTGTGTATTATTTTTAATTATTAATATGATGATATTTATTAATTATTAAAATTAAATATAATAAAAACAAATAAGTAGATGAAGATTGTTACATATCACCATCTGAAATATTTCCTGTCTCCCTAAAATTTGATCCGTGATATTTTATTTGATTGCAAGATTTATTAGTTAATCATTATCATTATTGCACCCACTTGATTCTTTTGTGGAACACATCACACTAGATGCAATACATATCCCTATTTCCTCTCTACTTTCTAAAAGTTCTATCTATCTAATGTGTAGTGTATATATACTTATATGTTTAAAGAGATTAATAACCAACTTCCTTTGTTCTCCATTTAAATCCCCATTTGAACTTACCACCTTAATTTTCTGTTTCTTCTCAATTTGAACACAACACGCCACCCTACCACCATTCGATTGTCAATCTCCGACACCACTACACCCTACCACATTCGACCCACTTCCATTTTCTATTTTGGCCGAGAACCAACCATATCACCCAAACATGAGAACCCCCGGTAAACATGTCCACCCATCTTCAATCTACAACCACCACTTATTTACACCGTCACCCTCACCATGTACAACCACCTTCAACCTCAAACCTCCACCACCGTAATCACCCAACTATTTTTGCTACTCACTATTTGATCGTGCCTCTTGATTGCAGCCGTCAACCATCGCAAAACACCATAACCATCGAAATATTTTTTTGTTTTGCTTCTTCCTATTTCATTCACCATAACCACCGTAACCCACCTGCTTCCACTTTCTAATTCCCCAACACTATTCTTCTTCTTCTTACTCACGACTACTCAACTCAACCAAACTACCAATGGAGCTAACTGCTACTGCTAAATGATTCTGTTTTGATGAAGACCTACTACTGTCACTGTTTCCTTGTTTCCTTTCGTGACCCAACACCGCAATTTACTTAAATCTCTGTTGAGCTATTATGAAGTCACCACCACTAAACAAACATACCCACTTGCCTTTAAATAAATAAGGACGTATAAATATTGATGATGAGATGGATGATGATGATGCCGTATGATATATGTGATCATGATGATGATGGATGTAGATGATGATGTTAACATATGGTATAACAATTTATTTACATTATTATTACAATTATTATTATTATTATTATTATTATTATTATCATTATTATAAGAATTATCATTAAAACGATCACTATTAATAAGATCAATAATATTATTATCATTATTATTAACAATAGTATTATCATTATCATTATTTTAATCACTACTAATATCATTTTAATATTAATATAATTACTATTTTAACAAACTAATGAAATACGTACACATAAAATATTTGATACATATAACATAAAAGTATATTTCTATATATTAAAAATGAGATATATAAATTAATAATATAAAATTTTGTCACCAATAATAATATATAAATGTACTTGATTACGATTATATATTAATGAATACACAAATGATAATAGGTTCGTGAATCCGAGGCCAACCCCGCATTTGTTCAGTTGTTTAATGTCGTTATATGTATTTTTACTACAAAATACATTAGGTGAGTTTCATTTGATTCCTTTTTTACCCTTTATATTTTTGGGCTGAGAATACATGCGCAACTTTTATAAATATTTTACGAAATAGACACAAGTAATTGAAACTACATTCTATGGTTGAATTATTAAAATCGAATATGCCCCTTTTTATTAAGTCTGGTAATCTAAGAATTTGAAAACCGATCTCCAAATTGACGCGAATCCTAAAGATAGATCTATCGGGCCCAACAAGCCCCATCCAAAGTACCGGATGCTTTAGTACTTCGAAATTTATATCATGTCCGAAGGAGGATCCCGGAATGATGGGGATATTCTTATATGTATATTGTGAATGTCGGTTACCAGGTGTTCAATACATATGAATGATATTTTTGTCTTTATGTATGGGACGTTTATTTATGAGAAATGGAAATATGAAATCTTGTGGTCTATTAAAATTATGAAATGCTTATTTATGATAAACTAATGAACTCACCAACCTTTTGGTTGACACTTGAAAGCATGTTTATTCTCAGGTACGAAAGAAATCTTCCCCTGTGCATTTGCTCATCTTAGAGATATTACTTGGAGTCATTCATGACATATTTCAAAATACATTGCATTCAAGTCGTTGAGTTCATCAAGATTATTATTAAGTCAATTATAGTTAGATATATTATGAAATGGTATGCATGCCGTCAACTTTCGATGTAATGAAAGATTGTCTTTTCAAAAACGAATGCAATATTTGTAAAATGTATCATATAGAGGTCAAGTACCTCGTGATGTAATCAACTGTTGTGAATCATTTATAATCGATATGGACTTCATCCGGATGGATTAGGACGGGTCTCTACAATCATTACATATATGTCTCGTTTAAAAATCATTAAGTTAGTAGTCTTGTTTTTACATATGTAGTTCATTGTTAATATACTTAATGATATGTTTACTTATCATAGTATCATGTTAACTATATATATATCCATATATATGTCATCATATAGTTTTTACAAGTTTTAACGTTCGTGAATCACCGGTCAACTTGGGTGGTCAATTGTCTATATGAAACATAGTTCAATTAATCAAGTCTTAACAAGTTTGATTGCTTAACATGTTGGAAATACTTAATCATGTAAATAATAATTTCATTTAATATATATATAAACATGGAAAAGTTCGGGTCACTACATACCGAAGCATCCAAGCATAAAGGCAAGCTAATCTAAGCATACCGTACGATCACTAAGCAACAAGCTAACAACATCAACAATGAGTAAGTTCACCAACGACAATGTGAACAAATGCCAATAAGCTACACCCGGAGGGTTAGCTACATCACAAAAATACGACAATATATATATATAAATATATAATATATATATATATATATATATATATATATATATATATATATATATATATATATATATATATATATATATAGATATATAGATATATCACAATAATACGACAAACATCGATGTTCACAACATCCAAAAGTATTCAAGATCTCAAGGCTAGCTCTACGAATGGTATCGTCAACATCAAACTTAAATCCCATTCATCCCAATTAATGTGGTATCATCAACTTCGAACTTAAAACCCACGCATGAGGTATCGTCAACATCAAACTTAAAACCCTCATCGAATGAATTAATGTGGTATCGTCAACATCGAACTTAAAACCCACATATGAGGTATCATCAACAGCTAACTTTAAACCCTCATCAACGTCATTACAATAGTCGTATGGCATCATCAACATTGAACTTAAATTCCATAAATGAGGTATCGTCAACATCGAACTTTAAGCCCTCATCAACACCACAATATACTCTAGGGTATGGTATCGTCAACATCGAACTTTAACCCATACCCCACAAATAAATAACTCATATACATACGTATATAATTATTCCACTCACAAGCCCATGTGATAATGTACACACAAAGTGTGCACCTTGCCAAAGGTGGTCAACCAAAACGCACAACCGTGCCAATTGCACATGTACCCAAGTCCATCAAATCCACCTATATGTGAAGTGAGCTTTATAACCGAGAACCACTTCACCCGACCCGCACCCATCTTACACATACATATGCATATAGGATATTAACACTCACTTTGTCGCCTTGAAGAATGCCACCGAATAATCCGCAATCACCGATGGAATGTACCTATTCCATTTATCACATAACAAGTAACACAATTAGGGTGGATATACCAATCAACCCAAATTGACAACTAGTGCAATTTCGACCCAAATGCACTTCCAAGCACAAACCGCGCCCAAACTAACCAATAATCACTAACACAAGTGAGAATGGTCCTAATATGCCAATCAAACCCAATCATAGGTGTTAAATACCTATCTTGCCCAAAATGACACTTAAACCCTAATTTGACCCAAAGGAGTCAATATCGCGCCATTAGCGAGTTTTGACACCAAAACATATTTAACTCGGTTTTATACTTCAACTTAATCCATTTTAAGTTTATAAACCTTATTAAATCGACAATTGGGTCATCATCATCACCAAACCCTAATTTTGACTCTAGTCAAAATTAGTCAAGCCAAATTCACGTAAAGTGGTTCCAACACTTCCATAATCACTAAACCTAGTAATTAAACTCAAGATTAAAGCCTAATCAAGGCCAAATCGTCAACCAACCCAAAACCCGCCAAGTGACAAGAATAACTAGTCACCATAAACCCATTTCATCATCTAAGAGGGTTTCACTACAAATCAAACTCAAACCCTAACTTGAATATCAAATCTAACAAATGTAAATCGAAGTTTGAACTTACCAATACCGCCAAAATGATGTCGTTGATGAGATGAACAACTTTAATACTTGAGGTTTGACCCGAATCAAATTTCTTCTTCTCCAAATGGAGCTTTCTCACACTTAAAATTGGTTTCTCACTCTAGGGTTTGATGAGAGGGTTTGTTGAGTGAAATGTGATCCAAAATGATCAATGGATCAGTTTTGATGACCCCAAACCAACCCTAGTGAAAAGACCAAAGTACCCCTCATTTAAACCTTTTAAAAAAGCTGAAAATTACATCAGACGGGATCAGAGCGCCACTCTGTAGTGCCCCGTCCTAATCCATCTGGACGAAGTCCGTATCAATTATAAACGATTCACAATAGTTGATTTCATCGCGAGGTACTTGACCTCTATATGATACATTTTACAAACATTGCATTCGTTTTTGAAAAGACAATATTTCATTACATCGAAAGTTGACGGCATGCATACCATTTCATAATATATCTAACTATAATTGACTTAATAATAATCTTGATGAACTCAACGACTCGAATGCAACATCTTTTGAAATATGTCATGAATGACTCCAAGTAATATCTTTAAAATGAGCAATTTCACAGCGGAAGACTTCTTTCATACCTGAGAATAAACATGCTTTTAAGTGTCAACCAAAAGGTTGGTGAGTTCATTAGTTTAACATAAATAATCATTTCATAATTTAAATAGACCACAAGATTTCATATTTCCATTTCTCATAAACATACGTCCCATGCATAGAGACAAAAATATCATTCATATGGATTGAATACCTGGTAACCGACATTTACAATATGCATATAAGAATATTCCCATCATTCCGGGATCCTTCTTCGGACATGATATAAATTTCGAAGTACTAAAGCATCCGGTACTTTGGATGGGGCTTGTTGGGCCCGATAGATCTATCTTTAGGATTCGCATCAATTAGGGTGTCTGTTCCCTAATTCTTAGATTACCAGACTAAAAAGAGGCATATTCGATTTCGATCATTCAACCATATAATGTAGTTTCAATTACTTGTGTCTATTTCGTAAAACAGATATAAAAGCAGCGCATGTATTCTCAGTCCCAAAAATATATATTGCAAAAGCATTTAAAAAGGGAGCAAATGAAACTCACGCATATAAATATTGTAAAACAGTTAATAAAGCATTTGCATGTATTCTCAGCCTAAAAATATAAAGAGTAAAAGGGGCAAATGAAACTCACGCATATAAATATTGTAAAACAGTTAATAAAGCATTTGCATGTATTCTCAGCCCAAAAATGTAATGAGTAAAAAAAAGAGCAAATGAAACTCACCTAATATATTTTGTAGTAAAAATACATAGGACGACATTGAACAAAAGTAGGGTTGGCCTCGGATTCACGAACCTAGATCATTTGTTTATTCATTAATACATATAATCATAGTCGAATGAATATATATATATATATATATATATATATATATATATATATATATATATATATATATATATATATATATATATATATATATAAGTTTATTAATTACACCATTTTTATATTAATAACATATACTTTTTAATTTTTTTTATATTCAAAATGATTAATAGTTTTATAGTTATATTAATATATATGTATATATGTTTAGTGTTACATCAAAAATACCTAAATTCTTATATATATGAATATTTGCTAAATGATTTATTGATATAGTTAATATATACTTATAATTTTAATAATAATATTTTTAAAACTTTCATTATTTATTATATTCATAATACCTTTAATAATAACAATATTCATATTAATAATAATCATAATGCTTTTTGTTTTAATGATAACTTTAAATAAATTGTAGTAATGATAATAGGTTTTAATAATGATAGCACTGATAATGATAATCTTAATAATTATAATAATAATGATAGGATAAATGATAGTTTTTATATAAAAAATATATATTAGATTAATATTATGGGTACTTTTAGTAATAATTATATTAGTTTTTAATAATAACAATACTAATAATAATCCTAATCGTAATAACTTATATTTATATTAATAATACTTAATAACAACACTAATAATACTTAATGATGTTACTTAATGATAATAATGTTAATCATAGTATTTATGTTATCATAATAATGATAATGATAATACATCTATTAGTAGTTAAATATAATTTATAATAATAATAATATTATTATTAATAATAATAATAACGATATTCTTATTTATAACTATAGTCATAATAATATTAAGGATAAATAATACTAATACCTATTAGTAATAGTAATAATAATAATAACTATAATCTTATGTATTAGTAATAATAAAAACAACCATAATAATAATAATCACAATAATAACAATAATAATAATAATAAACATAACAATAATTAATAAATATGATTGAGATAATAAAAAAAATGTATACCCTTTTTCCAAGCTTTTTATAAAAAGATGCACCAAACGGGACTTGAACCCGAGACTTCTCACTCCCTAACACACACACTTAACCATTACTCCAAGTCTGACTTTCTGAAATATTAACCCCATTAAATTTATTTAACTACATTCTGCGTCCTATCATCTTCTTCATCATTATCAAAAATCAATTGAATCAAAAACCATTCCCAGCTCAATAGTAGTTATCAAAATCGTTTTTAACATTTAATATCCAACACAATCGTGATTTGTTGATAATAATTGGGAAAAAAAATAAAAAAATAAAAATAAAAAAATAAAAATAAAAAAAACGCAGACTAGCTGCTATCGCTGTTTTCCTTATAAAAAAATGATTTTGATTTTTGATCACGTATTAGACTATAGTTATAACATGAAATAGTTTAGAAAACATTCATGGAAACATTATAAATCGTCAATTTAACTCGAATCAAAACAGGTAACACGAATTCGATTGATGAACAGAAGTTGACTTTTTCAATTCGAAGGTTTGACTCCAAAATTAATACTTGATAAAATGAATTGGGATTTAAGGTTTTGCAGATAGTTTAAGTGAAGGAAAATCAACAAGATTGCATTACTACAATTTGAAAAATTGTTTGAAATTGAATTATGGTGAAAAAGTAATAGGAACAGAGATAATGAACTGTTTTACTCGAAATTAAATTTTGATTTGTTGCTGTATCCAGTCGTTTGGCACAAGGAGGTATCTTATATGTGTTAGCAGAATATATTTAAAGTTAATATAACTCAATTAACTTTTTGTTTGTTATCCTAATTGGTACGACCTGTTTAATCAGAGAAGAAAGGAGACAGAAAAATTAATAAAAATAATAAAAGTTAGATGGTGACACACAACTGAAATTGGCTGTGTCTTTGCATTAAAAAATTGATTAGTACAGATAGAAATATATATTCGATTGTGATGTATAACAAATTGTACTAATTTTACTGTGTTATAGATCATCTTCAATTACTTTAAATAATTAAATAATATATTAATTTTAATAATAATTCTAATATGGTTAATAATAATAATAATATTAATATTCATAATAATAACAAATAAATAATAATAATACTGATAATAATAAGTATTCATTTTAATAGTAACTTAGTTATTGTTTTACATAAATAATTCCAAGGTTTAGTTTATATTTTATTATTTTAAATTATCATATATCCTTACATTTATATATATATATATATATATATATATATATATATATATATATATATATATATATATATATATATATATATATATATATATATATATATATATATATATATATATTCATTTACAAACAATTGTTCGTGAATCGTCGGCAATGGTCGAAGGTCAATTGTATACATGAACATAGTTCAAAGGTTTTGAGACTTCAACATTACAGACTTTGCTTATCGTGTCAAAATCATATAAGATTCAAGTTTAAATTTGGTTAGAAATTCCCGGGTCATCACAGTACCTATCCGTTAAAGAAATTTCGTCCCGAAATTTGAGTGAGGTCGTCATGGCTAACAATAAATATGTTTTCCTGACGAATATGAGCTGATAAATAGAGTTTTATCATTATTGAATAATACAGATAAAATAATTCGATTATTCGAAGAGCACGAATGAAGCTATCACAAAAGAGTGAAATGAATAAATGAAGTTTTTGTTTTAACTTTTGACCTTGCCTTAGTTGAATTCCGGAATTCAAGGGATTTAAAGAAAATCTTCCAAATCCAAAAGATTTGTTTCTTCGGGGAATAAGGAAATTAGGATCTCTCTAATTAAATACGGAGATCTGCCTTGATTACTCTATCAAATATTTCACTATAATTTAACTTCTTCCGTTCCATTACTTTTATCATTCCTATACTCGATTCCCAAATTCCAAAGATTATGAAATTGCTTAATCCAGTTCTAATCCTTGTCCTTATCCTTACTATCGTAACAATCATTCTCTTTTTCCAACTTCCACCCGAGGAATCTGCTTACTTCTACTTTGCTCTTGGGGTTATAGTGCTTTTAATTCTCCCGTGTCTTTATGTTGCGATAAACATTGATATACACGGTTTGTAATTTATGCGTTGTTATCGGGCTTTATATCTCCCCTTATATTTCAAAGTCCCCATTTCTGTTTCCTATAATCATTGTCATCCACAGTTAATACTCCCTCCTATTTGCTGCGATTTATACTCCAATTTCTATTTCAGAGCTTTGTCCCTTCGTTTCTTCTTCTGGCGATTTGACATCTCTTGTAATGGTCCAGAATTTGCAAATATAAGTTTCAGAATGAACATTGTTAATGTTCTAAATAAGAATATACTTTCTTGATATGTTCAGAAGTTAAGCAGAATGACAGCGTTATGTAACATGGCACATGATGACGTTATGATCTGTGAATCATCATGTTCCATTTAGAAACTCAGCATGACTTACTGTAATATAATCACGTTGATCAAGTGTCATTATATTATACTAACTCATGCATCAGTTCCCAACATTACTTCAATAACATTCGTATTTTAAGCTCGAAAGTTTATAGAATATAGAACTAACAGTTTCTATATGATGTAACCTTGATAGCATGAAGAGATTAATGATTTCAGATAAGAATAATTAAGAAAATATCTTCAGAAATATGGAGGATATTTATAATGAAAGATACGATGATATCTTGGAATTTTCTAATATCAAAGGATGGTGAAGAAAATTTGTGTGACGACCCGGCAATTTCTGACCAAATTTAAACTAAATCTTATTATGATTCCGACACGATAAGCAAAGTATGTAAAGTTGAGTCTCTAAAATTTTGAAACAGTTTATATGAATTCATTTGACTTTGACCAATCCCGACGATTCACGAACAACTAATTATATATATATATATATATATATATATATATATATATATATATATATATATATATATATATATATATATATATATATATATATATATAATGTAAGTATATATAATATGTGTGAATGATAAAATATGACTGAAACATTAGAATCAAGTATCAAATATGTAAAATAATATGCAACATAATAATGTTATAATTAAAGTAAATCTATATGTAAGCATATATGATTTCTATACATGTTTATTATTGTATGTATAGAGTAATATATATTAAAATATATAAGAATTTAATACTCAACATAGGTTATTATATAATATACAAATTATAATTACTAAATATTACATAATCAATAATATGTAACACTAATATATTAAATTACGAATTAAAATATAATTGTTATATCAATGTTAGTACTTTCATTATTATTGTTAATATTAAAATTTATGTTAATATTAATATCAGTATTAGTAATATTATTGTTTTTAATATATGATACGTAGATGTAAAATTTGATACATGTAACATGATATATCTCTATTATTACTAATATTATTATTAAATATTATTACTACTATCAAATCAGCATTATTATTATTAATATTACCATTAGCATGAAAATGTATTATAATTATAGTTATTATTATAAAAATTTATTTTCATTAAAATTATTATTATTAATTTTATTTATATATCATTATTATTATCTATTATTACAAATTATAATTATTATTCATATATTATTATTATTATTATTATTATTATTATTATTATTATTAATAGATTTAGTATTAAAATTTATTAAAAATAAATTAAACAAGGATAAATACAAAGTCTGTTTAAAAAATCGTTTTCCACACTATTAAATATGTCTGCTTGATCATATCTTCAAAAAAAATCATTCAGTGTATCAGACAAAATTAGTTAGAGATCCACCTCCAATTTTTTTTGTTGTTTTCTTTTTATTTTTATTCCTTGTCGTCTGCAATTCAACACGAGACCCACAATCTTTCTATATAACCTGTGAATTACTCTGTGATATGGTAAACTACTCACCATTACACTACCAATATCATTTATCAATTAAAACAGCCTCAATTTGTTGATTAAAAAAAAAAAGGAACGGGCCTGTCTCTGTTCGCGTTCCAAATCATGAAAAATTTGATTTCAATTTTAATTTAAAAATGTATAAATGCAATCTTATTAGGAACATCCTAAAAAATCTTTCTGCAAAATTTTGTGTTCTAATTCTTTCAAACGCGTTCGAATTTAGGAGTCAAAGTTCTTGAGTAAAAAGTCAAACAGGTGTTCAATGATTGAATTGGAGGTTCATATGATGTTTCTGTTGTAATTAACGATCCCGAAAGTTTCTATGAAGGTTTTACTACATAATTCATGAAGAAAGTTTTATCTAAAACGGCCTATAATTCACAATCAAGTTTTGAGTTATATTTTTTTTTATTTCACGAAGAACAACTGCTACTGCAGTTTTAAATTTTTTTTTTTATCTCAGTTTTATAAAATTAAGATGTCCCCATCTGTGATTTTCTGTTCGTTAGCAAAACTAAATCATGAGTGATAATTCGTATTATAAACTATTTCTGTGGATTTTATTGAAAAGAAGAAGGAGGATAAGAGAGACAGATAGATGTATTGGTTATATATTTTCAGTTTGTGTTTTACTCAAAAAATAGAAATGGCCAGTTGGTTAGGAGTGTTGACGGGTAGCGAGAGGTCATGGGTTCGAGCTCGGGCGTGGGGGTTTTTTTGAGACTTATTACATTGAGGTAGTTTTCTAATATTTCTATTATTGTTATTATCATTAGTATTATTATTAGTGATTATTGTTAATACAAATATTATAGTTATTATTATATTTATTACTAAAATAAGTGGTTACCATTTATAGTTATTATCATAATTATAATTACAAATATAACTATTATTATTATTAATGTTGTTACTAATATTATCATCGTCATTTAAAATATAGTCTTATCATTTATATGTATTACTATTATTATTAATATTATTATTATTATTAATATTAAGAGTGTTGTTATTATTGTTACTAAAATAGGTATATCTATAAAAGCTATTATTTATTATCATTAATAGAATATTAGATACAACTATGAATGTTATTAGTATTATTATAAAAATAATAAAAGTATTGCTTTTCATTGACATTGATATTAATATCATTTCTATTAGTATAGTAACACATTTAAAATTTGTAATATCATTATTATCATTATCATTGTTATAAGTACTATCTTAACATTTTCATTATTAGTATTATTATTATTATATTTATTAACAGTGCTAATATTATTATTAAAAATTATTATCATTAATAATTATTTATTTAAAGTTATAATTTTAAAATGACAAGAATTATGATTATTAGTAATAACAATATTATTGTTATTAAAAGTATTATGAAGATAAAAATAAAAGTTTTTAAAATATTATTATAAATACATATTAACTATATTAACAAATTATTTTAGAAATACTCATATATAACAATTTAGGCATTTTTACTATAACACTAAACAAATATACCTATATATATAACTATAATAATATTAAACATTTTGAATATATACACAAACTAAATAAGTATAATATATAAAATCCAAGATATAATATATAAACTTATTCAATTACAAATATGTGTATTAATAAATATACAAATGATATAGGTTCGTGAATTCGAGGCCAACCCTGCATTGTTCAGTTGTTCAATATAGTCATATGTATTTTTACTACAAAATACATTAGGTGAATTTCATTATTCCCTTTTTAAATGCTTTTGCAATATATGTTTTTGGGACTGAGAATACATGCGCTTTTATAAATATTTTACGAAATATATACAAGTAATCGAAACTACATTATATGGTTGAATGATCGAAATCGAATATGCCCCTTTATAGTCTGGTAATCTAAGAATTAGGGAACAGACACCCTAATTGACGCGAATCCTAAAGATAGATCTATCGGGCCCAACAAGCCCCATCCAAAGTACCGGATGCTTTAGTACTTCGAAATTTATATCATGTCCGAAGGAGGATCCCGGAATGATGGGGATATTCTTATATGCATATTGTGAATGTCGGTTACCAGGTGTTCAATCCATATGAATGATATTTTTGTCTCTATGTATGGGACGTATGTTTATGAGAAATGGAAATATGAAATCTTGTGGTCTATTAAATTTATGAAACAATTATTTATGTTAAACTAATGAACTCACCAACCTTTTGGTTGACACTTTAAAGCATGTTTATTCTCAGGTATGAAAGAAATCTTCCGCATTGCATTTGCTCATCTTAGAGATATTACTTGGAGTCATTCATGACATATTTCAAAAGACGTTGCATTCGAGTCGTTGAGTTCATCAAGATTATTATTAAGTCAATTATAGTAAGATATATTACGAAATGGTATGCATGTTGTCAACTTTTGATGTAATGAAAGATTGTCTTTTCAAAAACGAATGCAATGTTTGTAAAATGTATCATATAGAGGTCAAGTACCTCGCGATGTAATCAACTGTTGTGAATCGTTTATAATCGATATGGACTTCGTCCGGATGGATTAAGACTGGTCTCTACAATTTGTCTGCAAGAGTTTGGAGTCAGAAACAAGGTATTCGCTAAAGATTTCATAAGAAACAGAATCATCAGGATTCTTAATGTACAAGTTTAGTCCTTGTGATCTGTTCATAGACTCCTTCGTAGTTTGCTCAATCAGTTTCTCAGTTTTAAACTTTTTCTGAGCTTTGCCAACATACAATTCTTTATCATCAAACTTCCGATGATTAAGGTCGTTTACGGTTGTCTACGGTTTCTGCTGCTTCATTCAGCTTTTTCAACATTTAGAGTATTGATTTGCAGACTGAGTGCTTTTTAGAATTTCAGAATGAACGATCATAATTCTAAGATATAAATGTTATACATATAACTGTTGATGTAGATATGCTGTGAGTTTTCAAAGTACTGATTACTGATTCCCGGTAATTGGTATGGCAATTCTCGTTATAAGGTGCGGATGAGTACAAGATAGGGTTTCAATGAATATAATGATTTTTCGGAAAATCAAAGATCAATGGAGTTGCTGGCAAGTTTGTTTCTAATGTGGTGGAATATAAACAGTTCCCCGGTAATGATGACGAAAGGTAAACTTATATATCAAAGTTATAATAAGGTTTATTCAAATGAAAAGTTAAATTGGTTTGATGAAACTGTGACATAATTGGCTACTTTGAAAAAGAATTGCATGGTTATTTTCGGTAATAGAAATGCCGAAGGAGCTAGCACAGATGCGTGTTAAACGTTTACTCGGGTTCCGAGGGTTTTCAAGTGCATAACTATATGCATCAATCTCTTCTTACGGAGATGAAGTGCGGTTGGTTCATCCTCTCGATTGAGGTGTTTTCAAGAATTACGAAAGGTTTGAACGCAGATTGTAATCGTCAAGATACAAATGAGGTTTTAGATGAAATCAAGTGGCAAACTTGAAGAATTGTTTAGTTTCATTTGTTATAATCAATATTTTAATTCATTTTTAATTGTCCAATCTTATTAGTCCACAGTCGATAGTTCACAATTAACAGTCCAATAATTCATATATTGTTTAATATATAATATTTGAATTAATTAATACGTATCGTGACCCGTATTCGTCTCAGACTCGATCACAACTCAAAATATATATATTATTATAGAATCAACCTCAACCCTGTATAGAGAACTCGATCATTACTGCATATAGAGTGTCTATGGTGATTCCAAATAATATATATAGATGCGTCGATATGATATGTCAAAACCTTGTATACGTGTCCCGATATTTAAAGTGCGTAAAATAAATATAGAAATTAAATGACAATAAATAAAGTGCATAAAGTAAATAACAGAAATTAAATGACGATAAATAAAATTGCGAGAATATAAATTGCGATAATTAAACTGCGATAAATAAAATGTAATCAGTTAGCTAGGAACAGTTAGCTGGAAACAGTTAGCGTGGATTCTTAACAAAATTTTCATCATAGTTAATTTGTTTGTTTCTAACAATTTTTATTTTGTCCAATGTTTTCTTCATTATGCCACTTGTTGGATTCTGGTAAATTAAAATCCAAATATGAAATTAGATGAAAATGGTTATTCTATGGTGAACGGATTCATATATCTGTGGATGTAAGTAGGATAGTAAATGACTGTTGAATTAGATTTGAAAGAATGTACAGTGTACTTATTAATGTGAAATCTAAATATTCCTCGGGTATTACCTACCTGTTAAAATATTTTCACAATTAACACTTTGTACGAAAGAATTTTTAATTACAATCTTTATGAATACATATATACATATATATTTTCTTCAGATGTAATCATGGATTTAATGAGTTAATATGATATTAAACTCATTTAGTTTACCGTTAGAACAAGAATATATATAATCTCTAAAATATTAGAGATTACATAATTGTCATGCCGAACGAGGATAAATGATGTAGAACGATACGTAGAACGATGATTATACTCGAGGTACAGAATGAGACGTTGAGGCATGGATTGTTGATGGTACTAGTGCTGTTATTGATGATAATGTTGGTGCCGGTGATGTTGCTGAAGCTGGTAAATTTTGCACCGTATTCTCCAAATTGATTACTCGAGCGCGAAGTTCGTTGACTTCTTCTATTATTCCGGAATGATTTGTCGGTCGAAACGAGCGGATGAATAAGTTTTTGAATCTGGCTTGTGATATAGTCGTGGCGAGATACTCTGGAAATGAGAGAGAAAATGTTGTTACGAACAGGTTCACCGGTAAGTACTTCCGGTTCTTTGCCTAGAGGGCAATTCGGTTGGTAGAAAGGATCGCCGTTTTCGCGTCTCCATTGATTAAGTCGACTACGAACCCATCAGATAAATTAGGGATGGCTGATTGGTTGATACATTCTAGTGACACTGCTTTCGGAGCTTAGGTGAATATCCATGTCGGAATAGCTATCGAAATCTGAGGGACTCGAACTGGTGGAGGGATTCATCTCGTACGATCAGATGAAGGATTTTCGATAAGAATAGATTATAGGATGTAGAATAGTACCCTGCAATACATAATTTACATATGCATATATAATACTAAAATCCCATAAGTTACGGAGGAATTCACAGAAGTTGTCAGGCAAAGTCTACAGTAACAGATATGCTAAGATATGAATTAGCAGATACACTAAGATACGAATTTTTGTCTATACACTATTCATGCAATCATTGCAGTAGGATGTGTCTAGACTAAGAATGATAAACAGATAATTTTCTAAGGATGATAAGCAGATGATTTCCGACAAAAACGATAAGCAAAACTTTTGACATGCAGACACGGTCGAAGTCCAGACTCACTAATGCATCCTAACGATATCAGTTAGACTCACTAATGCAAGACCTGGTTCACTAAGACCACCGCTCTGATACCAACTATAGTGCCCCGTCCTAATCCATCCGGACGAAGTCCGTATCGATTATAAACGATTCACAATAGTTGATTTCATCGCGAGGTACTTAACCTTTATATGATACATTTTACAAACATTGCATTCATTTTTGAAAAGACAATATTTCATTACATCGAAAGTTGACGGCATGCATACCATTTCATAATATATCTAACTATAATTGACTTAATAATAATCTTGATGAACTCAACAACTCGAATGCAACGTCTTGTGATATATGTCATGAATGACTCCAAGTAATATCTTTAAAATGAGCAATTTCACAGCGGAAGACTTCTTTCATACCTGAGAATAAACATGCTTTCAAGTGTCAACCAAAAGGTAGGTGAGTTCATTAGTTTAACATAAATAATCATTTCATAATTTTAATAGACCACAAGATTTCATATTTCCATTTCTCATAAACATACGTCCTATGCATAGAGACAAAAATATCATTCATATGGATTGAACACCTGGTAACCGACATTCACAATATGCATATAAGAATATCCCCATCATTCCGGGATCCTCCTTCGGACATGATATAAATTTCGAAGTACTAAAGCATCCGGTACTTTGGATGGGGCTTGTTGGGCCCGATAGATCTATCTTTAGGATTCGCGTTAATTAGGGTGTCTGTTCCCTAATACTTAGATTACCAGACTAAAAAGGGGCATATTTGATTTCGATCATTCAACCATATAATGTAGTTTCAATTACTTGTGTCTATTTCGTAAAACATTTATAAAAGCGGCGCATGTATTCTCAGTCCCAAAAATATATATTGCGAAAGCATTTAAAAATGGAGCAAATGAAACTCACGCATATAAATATTGTAAAACAGTTAATAAAGCATTTGCATGTATTCTCAGCCCAAAAACATAAAGAGTAAAAGGGGCAAATGAAACTCACGCATATAAATATTGTAAAACAGTTAATAAAGCATTTGCATGTATTCTCAGCCCAAAAATGTAATGAGTAAAAAAAAGAGCAAATGAAACTCACCTAATGTATTTTGTAGTAAAACTACATAGGACGACATTGAACAAATGTAGGGTTGGCCTCGGATTCACGAACCTAGATTATTTGTTTATTCATTAATACATATAATCATAGTCGGATGAATATATATATATATATATATATATATATATATATATATATATATATATATATATATATATATATATATATATATATATATATAAGTTTATTAATTAAACCATTTTTATATTATTAACATATACTTTTTAATTTTTTTTTATATTCAAAATGATTAATAGTTTTATAGTTATCTTAATATATATGTATATATGTTTAGTGTTACATCAAAAATACCTAAATTCTTATATATATGAATATTTGCTAAATGATTTATTGATATAGTTAATATATACTTATAATTCTAATAATAATATTTTTAAAACTTTCATTATTTATTATATTCATAATACTTTTAATAATAACAATATTCATATTAATAATAATCATAATGCTTTTTGTTTTAATGATAACTTTAAATAAATTGTAGTAATGATAATAGATTTTAATAATGATAGCACTGATAATGATAATCTTAATAATAATAATAATAATAATAATAATAATAATAATAATAATAATAATAATAATAATAATAATAATAATAATAATAATAATAATAATAATAATGATAGGATAAAATGATAGTTTTTATATTAAAAAATATATTAGATTAATATTATTGGTACTTTTAGTAATAATTATATTAGTTTTTAATAATAACAATACTAATAATAATCCTAATCATAATAACTTATATTTATATTAATAATACTTAATAACAACACTAATAATACTTAATGATGTTACTTAATGATAATAATGTTAATCATAGTATTTATGTTATCATAATAATGATAATGATAATACATCTAGTAGTAGTTAAATATAATTAATAATAATAATAACGATATTCTTATTTATAACTATAGTCATAATAATATTAAGGATAAATAATACTAATACCTATTAGTAATAGTAATAATGATAATAATATATATAATCTTAAGTATTAGTAATAATAAAAACAACCATAATAATAATAATCACAATAATAACAATAATAATAATAATAATAATAAACATAACAATAATTAATAAATATGATTGAGATAATAAAAAAATGTATACCCTTTTTCCAAGCTTTTTATAAAAAGATGCACCAAACGGGACTTGAACCCGAGACTTCTCACTCCCCGACACACACACTTAACCATTACTCCGAGTCTGACTTTCTGAAATATTAACCCCATTAAATTTATTTAACTAAATTTTGCGTCCTATCATCTTCTTCATCGTTATCAAAAATCAATTGAATCAAAAACCATTCCCAGCTCAATAGAAGTTATCAAAATCATTTTTAACATTTAATATCCAACACAATCGTGATTTGTTGATAATAATTGGGAAAAAAAATAAAAATAAAATAAAAATAAAAAAAAACGCAGACTAGCTGCTGTAGCTGTTTTCCTTATAAAAAAAATGATTTTGATTTTTGATCACGTATTAGACTATAGTTATAACATGAAATAGTTTAGAAAACATTCATGGAAACATTATAAATCGTCAATTTAACTCGAATCAAAACAGGTAACACGAATTCGATTGATGAACAGAAGTTGACTTTTTCAATTCGAAGGTTTGACTCCAAAATTAATACTTGATAAAACGAATTGGGATTTAAGGTTTTGCAGATAGTTTAAGTGAAGGAAAATCAACAAGATTGCATTACTACAATTTGAAAAATCGTTTGAAATTGAATTATGGTGAAAAAGTAATAGGAACAGAGATAATGAACTGTTTTACTCGAAATTAAATTTTGATTTGTTGTTGTATCCAGTCGTTTGGCACAAGGAGGTATCTTATATGTGTTAGCAGAATATATTTAAAGTTAATATAACTCAATTAACTTTTTGTTTGTTATCCTAATTGGTACGACCTGTTTAATCAGAGAAGAAAGGAGACAGAAAAATTAATAAAAATAATAAAAGTTAGATGGTGACACACAACTGAAATTGGCTGTGTCTTTGCATTAAAAAATTGATTAGTACAGATAGAAATATATATTCGATTGTGATGTATAACAAATTGTACTAATTTTACTGTGTTATAGATCATCTTCAATTACTTTAAATAATTAAATAATATATTAATTTTAATAATAATTCTAATATGGTTAATAATAATAATAATTATATTAATATTCATAATAATAACAAATAAATAATAATAATACTGATAATAATAAGTATTCATTTTAATAGTAACTTAGTTATTGTTTTACATAAATAATTCCAAGGTTTAGTTTATATTTTATTATTTTAAATTATCATATATCCTTACATTTATGTATATGTATATGTATATATATATATATATATATATATATATATATATATATATATATATATATATATATATATATATATATATATATATATTCATTTACAAACAATTGTTCGTGAATCGTCGGCAATGGTCGAAGGTCAATTGTATACATGAACATAGTTCAAAGGTTTTGAGACTTCAACATTACAGACTATGCTTATCGTGTCAAAATCATATAAGATTCAAGTTTAAATTTGGTCGGAAATTCCCGGGTCATTACACGCTCCATAAGGTGGAGCGCCGCTCCAACCTTCAGGTCAGTTTTCAGTAACTTGTTTTGGCCATAACTTTTTGACCGTAGCTCCGTTTTCGATGAATCAAATATCGTTGGAAACGTAATAAGATTTTCTTTCCAATGTTAAGGCTTTGAAACATCAACACAAAATTTATTTGGGGTTGAAAAGATACGTACACACCTTGTCACTTCAGACAACGTCCAGTTTCCTTCGACGTTCGAGCAAGCAACACGTACGTGCTTCGTACACTTCATGCACGCATCGTACACCATAAATACCTTATGTACTATAAATATTTGGGTCTTACAATTCTCCCCCACTTAAACATGATCACGTCCTCGTGATCTTCACCACTTAACCAATCCGGACCTACTCAATGGTCCTCAATCATAAGTCCCAATCCGAACTTTCCTAGACAATTCTTCCCAATGAATCACCTTTAACAACTAAAATCACCACCCGTGATTTATCAAAACCACTATCCGAGCACTAAAACCTTTTCTTTTCCCCATATCAGGAAAAACTCAACCAATCTCATACCGAGATATCAATTCCTTAGCGTACCTTTACCAAGGACAACGCTAAAAGCGACCATGTCTCAACCTAAAGTCAATAATCCAAACGTTGAGGATCGAACCACATGAATCCTTACGGATTACACTTACCACTAAACATCCTTTGTAGTGCGCAATACAACCAATACGCCACTATCCTAACATCATAAGCAACGGCTAAAACTAAAAGCGCCCAAAACGACTATGGCAACGTAAATCCTAAGGTGTACAAAATTGAATATTGTCACACCCGTAACAACATGTGAGCGAAACACGGCTATCGCATCAATAATCACACAACACGGTCCTCACGATCCCACCATCGGTGTTTAAAACAACCGATAGATCACACCACACCGTCCTTACGACCCCACCATCGGTGTATAAAACAACCGATAGATCACTCAACACCGGATGAAGTCAGCGGACCCCGTCAATGGTCATGTTTCATCGATATATCACTACTCCCATGATGAAGTCAGCGGACCCCGAACGGTCATGCTTCACCAATCACATACTCCCATGATGAAGTTAGCGGACCCCGAAGGTCATGCTTCACCAAATCAACGATCTCATGATGAAGTCAGCGGACCCCGAAAGTCATGCTTCACCAATCAACGATCTCATGATGAAGTCAGCGGACCCCGAAGGTCATGCTTCATCAATCACATACGCACTTTTGGCCTCAAACAACGAGTAGTGCAACATCGCGCTCTGCTACACTATAGTTAACCCTAACGGATACCACTAACCATCCACACAATCGAGCAAGTTCCACCTATATCGAACATAGGCACAAAACAATAATTCTCTATAAGAGAATCCACCACGCACATCCCTTAACCGAGGAATTCCACCTTGCTCGCCATACCCGTCCATTATCTCTCAACGAGATTTACCACATTACCACCTTGGTGATAATTCAAATCCAAAACCATAGGTACAATTTTACCGAAATTGTACTCTACCACAAATCGACCAAATCTAGGTCCCGACACAAATTTCAGATCTACCATAAGCATTGAAATGTCCCGTTCTTATTGATTGAAAACGTTCCATATTAATTGATTTCGTTGCGAGGTTTTGACCTCTATATGAGACGTTTTTCAAAGACTGCATTCATTTTTAAAACAAACCATAACCTTTATTTCATAAATAAAGGTTTAAAAATCTTTACGTAGATTATCAAATAATGATAATCTAAAATATCCTGTTTACAAACGACCATTACATAATGGTTTACAATACAAATATGTTACATCGAAATCAGTTTCTTGAATGCAGTTTTTACACAATATCATACAAACATGGACTCCAAATCTTGTCCTTATTTTAGTATGCAACAGCGGAAGCTCTTAGTATTCACCTGAGAATAAACATGCTTTAAACATCAACAAAAATGTTGGTGAGTTATAGGTTTAACCTATATATATCAAATCGTAACAATAGACCACAAGATTTCATATTTCAATACACATCCCATACATAGAGATAAAAATCATTCATATGGTGAACACCTGGTAACCGACATTAACAAGATGCATATATAAGAATATCCCCATCATTCCGGGACACCCTTCAGATATGATATAAATTTCGAAGTACTAAAGCATCCGGTACTTTGGATGGGGTTTGTTAGACCCAATAGATCTATCTTTAGGATTCGCGTCAATTAGGGTGTCTGTTCCCTAATTCTTAGATTACCAGACTTAATAAAAATGGGCATATTCGATTTCGATAATTCAACCATAGAATGTAGTTTCACGTACTTGTGTCTATTTTGTAAATCATTTATAAAACCTGCATGTATTCTCATCCCAAAAATATTAGATTTTAAAAGTGGGACTATAACTCACTTTCACAGATTTTTACTTCGTCGGGAAGTAAGACTTGGCCACTGGTTGATTCACGAACCTATAACAATATATACATATATATCAAAGTATGTTCAAAATATATTTACAACACTTTTAATATATTTTGATGTTTTAAGTTTATTAAGTCAGCTGTTCTCGTTAGTAACCTACAACTAGTTGTCCACAGTTAGATGTACAGAAATAAATCGATAAATATTATCTTGAATCAATCCAAGACCCAGTGTATACGTATCTCAGTATTGATCACAACTCAAACTATTTATATTTTGGAATCAACCTCAACCCTGTATAGCAAACTCCAACATTCACATATAGAGTGTCTATGGTTGTTCCGAAATATATATAGATGTGTCGACATGATAGGTCGAAACATTGTATACGTGTCTATGGTATCTCAAGATTACATAATATACAATACAAGTTGATTAAGTTATGGTTGGAATAGATTTGTTACCAATTTTCACGTAGCTAAAATGAGAAAAATTATCCAATCTTGTTTTACCCATAACTTCTTCATTTTAAATCCGTTTTAAGTGAATCAAATTGCTATGGTTTCATATTGAACTCTATTTTATGAATCTAAACAGAAAAATTATAGGTTTATAGTCGGAAAAATAAGTTACAAGTCGTTTTTGTAAAGGTAGTCATTTCAGTCGAAAGAACGACGTCTAGATGACCATTTTAGAAAACATACTTCCACTTTGAGTTTAACCATAATTTTTGGATATAGTTTCATGTTCATAATAAAAATCATTTTCCCAGAATAACAACTTTTAAATCAAAGTTTATCATAGTTTTTAATTAACTAAACCAAAACAGCCCGCGATGTTACTACGACGGCGTAAATCCGGTTTTACGGTGTTTTTCGTGTTTCCAGGTTTTAAATCATTAAGTTAGAATATCATATAGATATAGAAAATGTGTTTATTTGATTTTAAAAGTCAAGTTAGAAGGATTAACTTTTATTTGCGAACAAGTTTAGAATTAACTAAACTATGTTCTAGTGATTACAAGTTTAAACCTTCGAATAAGATAGCTTTATATGTATGAATCGAATGATGTTATGAACATCATTACTACCTCAAGTTCCTTGGATAAACTTACTAGAAATGAGAAAAATAGATTTAGCTTCAAAGGATCCTTGGATGGCTTGAAAGTTCTTGAAGCAGAATCATGACACGAAAACAATTTCAAGTAAGATTTCCACTCGAAATAAGATTGTTATAGTTATAGAAATTAAATTAAAGTTTGAATATGATTATTACCTTGTATTAGAAAGATAACCTACTGTAAGTAACAAAGGTTTCTTGATCTTGGATGATTACTTGGAATGGATTTAGAAAACTTGGAAGTAAACTTGCAATCTTGGAAGTATTCTTGATTTTATGAAACTAGAACTTTTGGAATTTATGAAGAACACTTAGAACTTGAAATAGAACTTGAGAGAGATCAATTAGATGAATAAAATTGAAGAATTAAAGTGTTTTTAGGTGTTTTTGGTCGTTGGTGTATGGATTAGATATAAAGGATATGTAATTTTGTTTTCATGTAAATAAGTCATGAATGATTACTCATATTTTTGTAATTTTATGAGATATTTCATGCTAGTTGCCAAATGATGGTTCCCACATGTGTTAAGTGACTCACATGGGCTGCTAAGAGCTGATCATTGGAGTGTATATACCAATAGTACATACATCTAAAAGCTGTGTATTGTACGAGTACGAATACGGGTGCATACGAGTAGAATTGTTGATGAAACTGAACGAGGATGTAATTGTAAGCATTTTTGTTAAGTAGAAGTATTTTGATAAGTGTCTTGAAGTCTTTCAAAAGTGTATGAATACATATTAAAACACTACATGTATATACATTTTAACCGAGTCGTTAAGTCATCGTTAGTCGTTACATGTAAATGTTGTTTTGAAACCTTTAGGTTAACGATCTTGTTGAATGTTGTTAACCCATTGTTTATTATAACAAATGAGATGTTAAATTATTATATTATCATGATATTATGATATATAATATATCTTAGTATGATATATATACAGTTAAATGTCGTTACAACGATAATCGTTACATATATGTCTCGTTTCGAAATCATTAAGTTAGTAGTCTTATTTTTACATATGTATTTCATTGTTAATACACTTAATAATATATTTACTTATCATTTAACATAATTAACCAAGTGTATCAATATCTTAATATGATTCATATGTACCTAGTAAGACGTTGTTATAACGATAATCGTTATATATATCGTTTTCGAGTTTCTTAAATTAATAGTCTCATTTTTATGTATATAACTCATTGTTAAAATACCTAATGCGATACATACTTATAATAAAATCATGTTAACTATATATATAACCATATATATGTCATCGTATAGTTTTTACAAGTTTTAACGTTCGTGAATCACCGGTCAATTTGGGTGGTCAATTGTCTATATGAAACCTATTTCAATTAATCAAGTCTTAACAAGTTTGATTGCTTAACATGTTGGAAACACTTAATCATGTAAATAACAATTTCATTTAATATATATATAAACATGGAAAAGTTCGGGTCACTTACTTATGGCAAACACCAATTCGACCTTCTCAGTCCACCGTTTCAATCCGATCGGTCCTTCAATTCCATCAAATTCCAAAGGTTTACAGGCAGTGAATTCTTTGTAGGTGCATCCTACACGATTTCCTGTACTACTAGATCCAAGGTTATTGTTGGTATGTAGCGCAGCCTGTACTGCGGCTATGTTTGAAGCTAGAAAAGTACGGAATTCCTCTTCATTCATATTCACGGTGTGTCGAGTAGTCGGTGCCATTTCCTTCAAAATATTCAAATGGAACAAGTTAATCATACAGAATATTAAGAGTAGTTAATAGTATTTCGTAGCATAATATGAACTCATTTATAAAAGCTTTTTCTTCATGTTAGCGTTTTATAAGTTTAAATTCGGGTAGTACCTACCCGTTAAGTTCATACTTAGTAGCTAATATACAATTCAACTGATACAATTCTATATGAAAAACTAATTATAATAATATTTCGCGTTCAAACTTTTATACAATATTTTACAAACTTACAATACCGCTTATTTTACATAAAGCATGAAATATAGCACACAATAACTTTGATACAAGATAGTTGTGAAGATAATTCTAGCTAGTACACAAGTCGTTCAGCAAAGGCAATAAAGACATGTAATTTATACGTCCAGAAACAAGCCATGCATTCTGGTTTTACTAGGACTACTTCCCATCCTTGGTCTTGTGGAACATAACCGTTATGGCCGTTGATAAGACAGCGTGTTGTAACGTCGTCAAAGGGCCGAGGGTTACGTAATGACCAACAGTCTCGTAATAACCTAAAAACCTCATTTCTTACCCCAATTACCGACTCCGTCACTTGTGGGAACGTTTTGTTTAATAGTTGTAGCCCGATGTTCTTTTTCTCACTTTGGTGAGAAGCGAACATTACTAACCCGTAAGCATAGCATGCTTCTTTATGTTGCATGTTAGTCGCTTTTTCTAAATCATGAAGTCCTATATTCGGATACATTGAGTCAAAATAATTTCTTAACCCGTTGCGTAAAATAGCATTTGGGTTCCCCGCAATATATGCGTCAAAGTAAACACATCGTAACTTATGGGTTTCCCAATGTGATATCCCCCATCTTTCAAACGAAAGTCTCTTATAAACCAAGACATTCTTGGAACGTTCTTCGAATGTCTTACAAACTGATTTCACCGTAAATAGTTGTGCCGAAGAATTCTGACCGACTCTAGACAAGATTTCATCAATCATGTTTTCGGGTAGGTCTCTTAAAATATTGGGTTGTCTATCCATTTTGTGTTTTTAAACTGTAAAATAGACAAGAGTTAGATTCATAAAAAAATACTTATTAATACAAGCAATTTTTACATATATCATAAAGCATAAGCACACTATATTATATATATTACACCACACGAATGCAACTATCTTATTCCGACTCGCTCGTTTCTTCTTCTTCTTCGGTTTTGGTTCGTTTTGCCAAGTTTCTGGGGATATATGATGTTCCCCTAATACTAGCTGTCGTTTTCCACAACGGTTTAGAAAAACCTGGTGGTTTAGAGGTTCTCGGGTCATTGTTACAACTTAAGGACTTCGGGGGTTGACGATACATATAAAGTTCATCGGGGTTGGGGTAATTTCTATAACATCATCGGAATTCAGTTAAGGTAATTTCTATAACATCATCGGAATTCTCGTCGGAATCCGATTCATCGGAGAATTGGCAATCCTCCCAATATTTTGCTTCCTTGGCGGAAACACCATTGACCATAATTAACCTTGGTCGGTTGGTTGAGGATTTTCTTTTACTTAACCGTTTTATTATTTCCCCCACCGGTTCTATTTCCTCCTCCGGTTCCTCCTCTTCCGTTTCTGATTCTTCTTCCGGTTCTGATTCTTCTTCCGGTTCCTCTTTGGGAACTTGTGAATCAGTCCAATATATATTCGACTCTTCGTTATTATTAGGTGAGTCAATGGGATTTGTACTAGAGGTAGACATCTATCACACAATATCAAACATGTTAAGAGATTAATATATCACATAATATATACATGTTAATAATATATAGTTTCCAACAAAAATGTTAAGCAATCATTTTTAAAGAAAACACGGTCGAAGTCCAGACTCACTAATGCATCCTAACAAACTCGATAAGACACACTAATGCAAATTTTCTGGTTCTCTAAGACCAACGCTCGGATACCAACTGAAATGTCCCGTTCTTATTGATTGAAAACGTTCCATATTAATTGATTTCGTTGCGAGGTTTTGACCTCTATATGAGACTTTTTCAAAGACTGCATTCATTTTTAAAACAAACCATAACCGTTATTTCATAAATAAAGGTTTAAAAATCTTTACGTAGATTATCAAATAATGATAATCTAAAATATCCTGTTTACACACGACCATTACATAATGGTTTACAATACAAATATATTACATCGAAATCTGTTTCTTGAATGCAGTTTTTACACAATATCATACAAACATGGACTCCAAATCTTGTCCTTATTTTAGTATGCAACAGCGGAAGCTCTTAGTATTCACCTGAGAATAAACATGCTTTAAACGTCAACAAAAATGTTGGTGAGTTATAGGTTTAACCTATATATATATCAAATCGTAACAATAGACCACAAGATTTCATATTTCAATACACATCCCATACATAGAGATAAAAATCATTCATATGGTGAACACCTGGTAACCGACATTAACAAGATGCATATATAAGAATATCCCCATCATTCCGGGACACCCTTCGGATATGATATAAATTTCGAAGTACTAAAGCATCCAGTACTTTGGATGGGGTTTGTTAGGCCAAATAGATCTATCTTTATAATTCGCGTCAATTAGGGTGTCTGTTCCCTAATTCTTAGATTACCAGACTTAATAAAAAGGGGCATATTCGATTTCGATAATTCAACCATAGAATGTAGTTTCACGTACTTGTGTCTATTTTGTAAATCATTTATAAAACCTGCATGTATTCTTATCCCAAAAATATTAGATTTTAAAAGTGGGACTATAACTCACTTTCACAGATTTTTACTTCGTCGGGAAGTAAGACTTGGCCACTGGTTGATTCACGAACCTATAACAATATATACATATATATCAAAGTATGTTCAAAATATATTTACAACACTTTTAATAGATTTTGATGTTTTAAGTTTATTAAGTCAGCTGTCCTCGTTAGTAACCTACAACTAGTTGTCCACAGTTAGATGTACAGAAATAAATTGATAAATATTATCTTGAATCAATCCACAACCCAGTGTATACGTATCTCAGTATTGATCACAACTCAAACTATTTATATTTTGGAATCAACCACAACCCTGTATAGCAAACTCCAACATTCACATATAGAGTGTCTATGGTTGTTCTGAAATATATATAGATGTGTCGACATGATAGGTCGAAACATTGTATACGTGTCTATGGTATCTCAAGATTACATAATATACAATACAAGTTGATTAAGTTATGGTTGGAATAGATTTGTTACCAATTTTCACGTAGCTAAAATGAGAAAAATTATCCAATCTTGTTTTACCCATAACTTCTTCATTTTAAATCCGTTTTGAGTGAATCAAATTGCTATGGTTTCATATTGAACTCTATTTTATGAATATAAACAGAAAATTTATAGGTTTATAGTCGGAAAAATAATTTACAAGTCGTTTTTGTAAAGGTAGTCATTTCAGTCGAAAGAACAACGTCTAGATGACCATTTTAGAAAACATACTTCCACTTTGAGTTTAACCATAATTTTTGGATATAGTTTCATGTTCATAATAAAAATCATTTTCCCAGAATAACAACTTTTAAAACAAAGTTTATCATAGTTTTTAATTAACTAAACCAAAACAGCCCGCGATGTTACTACGACGGCGTAAATCCGGTTTTACGGTGTTTTTCGTGTTTCCAGGTTTTAAATCATTAAGTTAGAATATCATATAGATATAGAACATGTGTTTAGTTGATTTTAAAAGTCAAGTTAGAAGGATTAACTTTTATTTGCGAACAAGTTTAGAATTAACTAAACTATGTTCTAGTGATTACAAGTTTAAACCTTCGAATAAGATAGCTTTATATGTATGAATCGAATGATGTTATGAACATCATTACTACCTCAAGTTCCTTGGATAAACTTACTGGAAATGAGAAAAATAGATCTAGCTTCAAAGGATCCTTGGATGGCTTGAAAGTTCTTGAAGCAGAATCATGACACGAAAACAATTTCAAGTAAGATTTCCACTCGAAATAAGATTGTTATAGTTATAGAAATTGAATTAAAGTTTGAATATGATTATTACCTTGTATTAGAAAGATAACCTACTGTAAGTAACAAAGGTTTCTTGATCTTGGATGATTACTTGGAATGGATTTAGAAAACTTGGAAGTAAACTTGCAATCTTGGAAGTATTCTTGATTTTATGAAACTAGAACTTTTGGAATTTATGAAGAACACTTAGAACTTGAAATAGAACTTGATAGAGATCAATTAGATGAAGAAAATTGAAGATTTAAAGTGTTTGTAGGTGTTTTTGGTCGTTGGTGTATGGATTAGATATAAAGGATATGTAATTTTGTTTTCATGTAAATAAGTCATGAATGATTACTCATATTTTTGTAATTTTATGAGATATTTCATGCTAGTTGCCAAATGATGGTTCCCACATGTGTTAGGTGACTCACATGGGCTGCTAAGAGCTGATCATTGGAGTGTATATGCCAATAGTACATACATCTAAAAGCTGTGTATTGTACGAGTACGAATACGGGTGCATACGAGTAGAATTGTTGATGGAACTGAACGAGGATGTAATTGTAAGCATTTTTGTTAAGTAGAAGTATTTTGATAAGTGTCTTGAAGTCTTTCAAAAGTGTATGAATACATATTAAAACACTACATGTATACACATTTTAACTGAGTCGTTAAGTCATCGTTAGTCGTTACATGTAAATGTTGTTTTGAAACCTTTAGGTTAATGATCTTGTTGAATGTTGTTAACCCATTGTTTATTATAACAAATGAGATGTTAAATTGTTATATTATCATGATATTATGATATATAATATATCTTAGTATGATATATATACAGTTAAATGTCGTTACAACGATAATCGTTACATATATGTCTCGTTTCGAAATCATTAAGTTAGTAGTCTTATTTTTACATATGTATTTCATTGTTAATACACTTAATAATATATTTACTTATCATTTAACATAATTAACCAAGTGTATCAATATCTTAATATGATTCATATGTACCTAGTAAGACGTTATAACGATAATCGTTATATATATCGTTTTCGAGTTTCTTAAATTAATAGTCTCATTTTTATGTATATAACTCATTGTTAAAATACCTAATGAGGTACATACTTATAATAAAATCATGTTAACTATATATATAACCATATATATGTCATCGTATAGTTTTTACAAGTTTTAACGTTCGTGAATCACCGGTCAATTTGGGTGGTCAATTGTCTATATGAAACCTATTTCAATTAATCAAGTCTTAACAAGTTTGATTGCTTAACATGTTGGAAACACTTAATCATGTAAATAACAATTTCATTTAATATATATATAAACATGGAAAAGTTCGGGTCACTACAAGCATTGTCTGAAATCTCACACTAAAACCTCCTCGTGCGGGAGTGTAACTCCCCCACTTGGAATTACGTTCAATAACCGCATCTCGTACACCCGTACAATGCTACCAAAGGTAGACTTTGCCAATAATTAGGTTCACACGGCCCATCACCATGTCTTGCTCCAACTTTGAGCATACCAAGGATCCTAACCTATCCTTAAACACTTCGAACGAAAAGTGTACCACAAATTACACGAACTATACACTCGCAATCATCCAATTGCTTTAATTTGTCGAATTTCACCCGATCACTCATGAACTTAAGGGTTTCACTTCTGCACCCTAAGTACAATGTAACCGCAACATAATCGGAGTCGAACACCACGCTAGTAGGTATAAAAAGGCACCTAATGTCGCGTCACGTAGACTCCTTTACCAACATGCATCGAGATCAACACTCGATTTCAAGAGTTTCAATCCACCCGACGAACCTCATGGTTCATCAACTTCAACACGAAAGCGAACACGCGCTTAACGACCGAACACCAAAACCCATTTCCATGGTTTGGTAGAAACATTTCCCAAATACTAAGGAATGCTTGGTTGCACCAAGTCTTACGCCCTTCGCCCAACAATCAAACGTCACCATAAGGTACTTCCATTAGGAACGTCACCCATATCAATAACATGCACAACACCATTGAGACTTTAAGGGTCTCACTCAAACGAGCTTAACGACCCGATACCAACCAAAATGCTTAAGCACCCAAGGATTCGCACCATAGGATCAAGGCACAACACACCACTTATACACTCTACTGAGAGCAAACCGGAACCATAAACGTAAACCGCCCGCTTGCTACGAATTATCTCCAACGGAGAATAAAGTTTAGCTAAGACTTTCGCACATACCGCATTTAGCTAAGACTTACGCACATACCGCATGTTATTACAAACGAACAACATATAATTTCGTACTAAAGGTACCTGATGTAGCGCTGTTGGGCTTTCGTGCTCCACTACCCATCATGTATTCGAGCTCTAACCTCCTAACCCGATCGTCATGCGATTCGAAACACTCTGATTTCTGGTGTCCCTCCATCCGGCAAATTAAACACCTGATTGAGCCTAAAGGCACCACCGTACAATCTTGTGCCAAATGACCCCGTTCCCCACACTTAAAGCAAGTGAGCTTGTAACCCTTCTTACTCTTCTTCTTCACATTCCCGACGCCTTCAGGCGTACTTCGTGCCCTCTTACCATGAGCACCATGTAATCCTAACCTTGCAAGTACATCTTCATCATCGCTACCTCGAGGTTTGGGAAACCTCTTTTCAAACTCTTCCTTTACAACTTTAGTCACTTGGTCTCGGACCATTTCCGTCATTTGTCCTTCGACCGACTCCTTGGTTACTTCTCTAACTTTCCCGGTGAAAACCGAGACATATTGTTCAAACATGGCCTCAATCTTTAACGTTAACTCATCCTTCCCTTCGTGAATAGGCTCACTCGTTCCGCATCCATCTTCCGTTTTCATTCTAAGGGATGCAAACGATTAGATCACGAACGTATAGACCACACGCACAACACCGTCCCATCTTGCTAAATACTCGTCGTACATCACTTGTTAGACACGATTTGCACCCGTAATAAGGTTTGCAAGCCCTTATTACGCGCACACACACCGTATCAACTCGTTAGTACAACGATCGCCTCGCTCGATGATATAAACAAACACAAACAAAATTCTACGCGATATAAACACACGCGAGAATTATTATCACATAACAATCGCATATTAATAATATCCGCATTACTAATATAAACGTTAGTCAACCTATAAACAAGGCACTAGCTAGAACCCATTCCGACCCGTAATCCTACAAGTCCCGCAACAAATTAAGCACACACAAAAGTCTAAGTCTAGACACCTATCTCAAGTCACCTAAATCCCTTAGACCAAGCTCGAATACCACTTGCAACGACCCAACCCATATGCAATCGAAATATGTAAATAAAAAAAAAATTTGTACAGCATAGTGGTGCGGAGCGCAACTGACCTGCGCGGCCCGCCAAAACGGCCTGTCCAACTTTTCCTTTTTTGCGAAAAAGATCTCTTGCTTCCCGACACTTTTAGACCAAACGATTTTCACAACATTTTATATTAGTTAAAACTAACACGTTCCAATAATAAAATGAGTTTTACGAGACCGGGCCCACATCAGCCGTTTTACGACTTTCGTACAAAATACAAGTTTTCAACCGCATGATTTTTATCACAAAATAAAGCCGAGCATGGCGATTGGGGATACGCTACCCAATCCTAATCAAATCCAAAAGCAAGCCTTCTAAAGCAACTACGCGAGTCGCTAGTTCCCACGCTTACCCGAGCCACCTCATCCAAGCAAATCTATAAAAAGTAAATAACGAGAGGGTAAGCTAACGCTTAGTGAGTGAGAATATACTACATACATATATATGCATAAAATGGACACGCCATACAAATAATCAAATAACGCATACCGAAGCATCCAAGAATAAAGGCAAGCTAATCTAAGCATACCGTACGATCACTAAGCAACAAGCTAACAACATCAACAATGAGTAAGTTCACCAACGACAATGTGAACAATTGCCAATAAGCTACACCCGGAGGGTTAGCTACATCACAACAATACGACAATATATATATATATATATATATATATATATATATATATATATATATATATATATATATATATATATATATATATATATATATATATATATATATCACAATAATACGACAAACATCGATGTTCACAACATCCAAAAGTATTCAAGATCTCAAGGCTAGCTCTACGAATGGTATCATCAACATCGAACTTAAATCTCATTCGTCCCAATTAACGTGGTATCTTCAACATCGAACTTAAAACCCACGTATGAGGTATTGTCAACATCAAACTTAAAACCCTCATCGAATGAATTAATGTGGTATCGTCAACATCGAACTTAAAACCCACATATGAGGTATCGTCAACAACGAACTTTAAACCCTCATCAACGTCACTACAATAGTCGTATGGCATCGTCAACATCGAACTTAAATTCCATACATGAGGTATCGTCAACATCGAACTTTAAGCCCTCATCAATACCATAATATACTTTAGGGTATGGTATCATCAACATCGAACTTTAACTCATACCCCACAAATAAATAACTCATATACATACGTATATAATTATTCCACTCACAAGCCCATGTGATAATGTACACACGAAATGTGCACCTCGCCAAAGGTAGTCAACCAAAACGCACAACCGTGCCAATTGGACGTGTACCCAAGTCCATCAAATCCACCTATATGTGAAGTGAGCTCTATAACCGAGAACCACTTCACCCGACCCGCATCCATCCTACACATACATATGCATATAGGATATTAACACTTACCTTGTCGCCTTGAAGAATGCCACCGAATAATCCGCAATTGGCGATGGAATGTACCTATTCCATTTATCACATAACAAGTAACACAATTAGGGTGGATATACCAATCAACCCAAATTAACAACTAGTGCAATTTCGACCCAAATGCACTTCCAAGCACAAACTGCGCCCAAACTAACCAATAATCACTAACACAAGTGAGAATGGTCCTAATATGCCAATCAAACCCAATCATAGGTGTTAAACACCTATCTTGCCCAAAATGACACTTAAACCCTAATTTGACCCAAAGGAGTCAATATCGCGCCATTAGCGAGTTTTGACACCAAAATATAGTTAACTCGGTTTTATACTTCAACTTAATCCATTTTAAGTTTATAAACCTTATTAAATCGACAATTGGGTCATAATCATCACCAAACCCTAATTTTGACTCTAGTCAAAATTAGTCAACCCAAATTCACCTAAAGTGGTTCCAACACTTCCATAATCACTAAACCTAGTGATTAAACTCAAGATTAAAGCCTAATCAAGGCCAAATCATCAACCAACCCAAAACCGGCCAAGTGATAAGAATAACTAGTCACCATAAACCCATTTCATCATCTAAGAGAGTTTCACTACAAATCAAACTCAAACCCTAACTTGAATATCAAATCTAACAAATGTAATTCGGAGTTTGAACTTACCAATACCGCCAAAATGATGCCGTTGACGAGATGAACAACTTTAATACTTGAGGTTTGACCCGAATCAAACTTCTTCTTCTCCAAATGGAGCTTTCTCACACTTAAAATTGGTTTCTCACTCTAGGGTTTGATGAGAGGGTTTGATGAGTGAAATGTGATCCAAAATGATCAATGGATCAGTTTTGATGACCCCAAACCGACCCCTAGTGAAAAGACCAAAGTACCCCTCATTTAAACCTTTTAAAAAGCTAAAAATTGCATCAGACGGGATCGGAGCGCCGCTCCATAAGGTGGAGCGACGCTCCAACCTTCAGGTCCGTTTTCAGTAACTTGTTTTGGCCATAACTTTTTGACCGTAGCTCCATTTTCGATGAATCAAATATCGTTGGAAACATAATAAGATTTTCTTTCCAATGGTAAGGCTTTGAAACATCAACAAAAACTTTATTTGGGGTTGAAAAGATACGTACACACCTTGTCACTTCAGACAACGTCCAGTTTCCTTCGACGTTCGAGCAAGCAACACGTACGTGCTTCGTATACATGCATCGTACACCATAAATACCTTATGTACAATAAATATTTGGGTCTTACAATAGTGATACATTCCCACTTCCACTGCGGAATATCCGGCTGTTGAAGTAAACCAGACGGCTTTTGATACTCGGCCTTAACTTTCAAACAAGTTAGGCACTTGCTCACATAATCAGTAATGTCAAATTTAAGATTAGGCCACCAATAAAACTCTTTCACATCGTGATACATTTTACTAGAGCCTGGGTGAATAGAATACCTAGTCTTATGTGCTTCATCCAAGACTAGTACCTGAAGATTTCCGAAGATTGGGACCCGGATTCGGTTATTGAAATACCTTATTCCGTTTCCCTTGAGTTCAAGTTGCTTTTCGAGACCTTTAAGTCCCTCGAGTTGGACATTCTCTTCCTTCAATGCCTCAAGTTGTGCCTCATGGGTTTGAGATGTAAGATTCGTACGAATACGTATATTTAAGGCTCGGACTCGGATCGGTATCCACTAATTTTTTTACATCATCGATATCCATATTCACTCATCATATGTTTAGATCATCCATATTTGTGACGAACCGGAAATTTCTGACCAAATTTAAATCTAATCTTATTATGATTTCGACACGATAAGCAAAGTCTGTAATATTGAGTCTCAAAACTTTAGAACTGTTTACATGGTTTCAGATAATCTTTGACTATTCCCGACGATTCACGAACAATTGTGTGTAAATAAATATGTATGTATATATATATATATATATATATATATATATATATATATATATATATATATATATATATATATATATATATATATGCAAAAATTCTATACATAAGAAATATTAAATATAAATGATAAATAAATACTAAAGATTCAATATATTATATTATTAGTAAAAATGATATCATTGATAAATTGTAACATATTAAAGTTAATTAGAATTTTAAGTGTAAATGCTATATTAATATTAGTATCATTACTTTCATTATTATTATCAGTAAAATTAATGTTATTATAACTAATAATATTATTAGTACCATTAATAATAAAAATATTTTTATGTTAGATATATTATTAATACCAATAGATAATACATAAATATGAAAGTTGATACATATAAATTGATATATTATTATTATTATTATTATTAGTATTAATGTTATAATTAATAATATTAGTATAATTAGTATTATTGCTATAAATAATATTGGTGTTATATATTTCATAATAAGTATTATCATTATCATTAGTAATAATATTAATATTATACTTGTATTACTACTAGTTAAAATATTAAGGATATTATTATTATTATTATTATTATTATTATTATTATTATTATTATTATTATTATTATTATTATTATACTTATTAAAAGATTAATCATAATCTATAAATATAAATATAAATATCTAAATATGAGGGAAATACAAATAAAGATATAAATACAGATATATAGATACTGATATATATTCGAATATACATAGATACATAAACAAATACTAATTTCAGTTATATATATATATATATATATATATATATATATATATATATATATATATATATATATATATATATATATATATATATATAGATAAATACGTGTACACTAAGATATAAATATATAAATACATTATTTCCATTATTATTATCAGTATTTTTATTAATCTGTATTATGAAAATAATTATTATTAATTAATATAATTATATTACTTATAGTTTATAAAAAACAGCAAGAATAGGTACGAATTTGTTCTCCATCATTTTCATTCTGTAGGTGATTATCCTAATTCGTACAAATCAGAATCTAAACATAAGAATAACTCCAAATTCAGTTAGCAATCTCTTTCTCTTTTTTTTATTTTTTTTATTTGTTGTACGTGATTTAATTTGTGTCGACATCACAATTGCTATGTAATTGATTGATTCCAGATGCAAATGATGTCAATTAACCTCACATTAGTATTTACCAATCACATATACCATTATCATCTTCAAATTATCGGATAATAATAAAAAACGGTATGAAGAACAGCTAACTGCCCTGTTCTTACTCCATTTTTTTAAATAAAACGATTTCGCAATAAATTTCAAATTGTGTAAATGTAGTTGTGTTAGAAACTTTTCACTTAAACTATTTGGAAAGTCTCCAAGTCCAAATCATCCTAGCGAGTTTCAATTTTGGAGTCAAAGTCAATTTTTAAAAAGTCAAACGATTCGTTCATAGTAAAATTCGTAGTCGTTTTGATATGTTAATTCAAATTGACGATCCAGAGAGTTTCTAATAACGTTTTGGAACCTTTTTCATTTAGAAAACATCATCTGAAACACCTTCAAAATTGAGATTGATGTTTGAGTTTAATATCGTGTTTTTTTTAGCTGCATCAGCTATATTTTATTTTTTTTCTTTTCTGTGTTGATTAATTCCAATCACCATTTATAAATGTTATTGATACGTTTAAAAATCCTAAATCAAAACATATTAATAGCTGTTACTTTGGGTTGGTTCTTTGGTCGATTTGGTTATTGAAGATGAAGAAGAACATAATACAAAATAAATCGGGTTTAAATAAAATTATAAGGGAGTTAAAACAGAAAAGATAGAATGGAAGAATGGCTGGGTACTTTGTCGGGTTTCGAGAGGTCGCGGGTTCGAGCCCCGTCGTGGGCAATTCTTTTTAGAAAAGTTTTCAAAAGGGTATACACTTTTACATTTTCATTTTCATTTTCATTATTATTATTATTATTATTATTATTATTATTATTATTATTATTATTATTATTATTATTATTATTATTATTATTATTATTATTATTATTATTATTATTATTATTATTATTATCATTTTCATTATTGTTATTATTATTATTATTATAATTATTGTTGTTAATATTATTATTTTTATTAATAGTTATTATTAATACTACTAGTATTATAATTATTAAAAGTATTATAATTAGTATTATTAACATAGTTATAAGTATAATAACTATTATTATTATTATTATTATTATTACTATTATTATTATTATTATTGTTATTATTATTAATATACTATTAATATCATTATTAGGGTTATGATTATTATTATTATCATTAAATATTTCTATCATTAAAAATTAATACTTGTATCATTTTATGAATGATAACATTATTATTAGTATTATTACTAGTATTATAATTATTATTAGTAATACAATTATCATTATAAGTATCATAATCATTATTGTA
Organism: Rutidosis leptorrhynchoides; assembly: GCF_046630445.1. NCBI lineage: Eukaryota > Viridiplantae > Streptophyta > Magnoliopsida > Asterales > Asteraceae > Rutidosis > Rutidosis leptorrhynchoides. Next base: position 199,611,462 of record NC_092338.1, read on the forward strand.
AGTATTATTAACCGAAAAATTAATATTTTACATTTATTATTATTAAATATCATTATTAATATCATTAATATAATTATTAACAATAATACCTTATTTGGTAAAATTAAGTATTATGATTATTATCATTTTTATCAATATTAATATAATCGTAGTATTACTAAAATTACTATTTTTAATAAACAAATGATATATACATATATAAAAATATATTAATACATAAAACATAACGAAAAGTAATATTTTATATAACAAAATGAATATATGAAACATATATATTATTAATATAAAAAGTATATAACTAATAAATTTATATATATTGTTCGATTACAACTACGTATATTAATAAATATACAAATGATATAGGTTCGTAAATCCGAGGCCAACCCTACACTTGTTCAATGTCGTCATATGTATGTTTACTACAAAATACAGTATTGTGAGTTTATTTGATTCCCTTTTACTCTTTACATTTTTGGGACTGAGAATACATGCGCTGTTTTTACAACTGCTTTATTAAATGCTTTTGAAATATATTTTTGAACTGCGAATACATGAAATGCTTTTATAAATGTTTGACGAAATAGACACAAGTACTTAAAAACATTCTACGATTGAGTTACGAGTACACCGGATATCACCCCTTTTAGTCTGGTAATCTAAGAATTAGGAAACCGAGCTCCTAATTGACGTGAATCCTAAAGATAGATTTATGGGCACTAACCAGCCCCAGTAAGAGAATTTGAACTGCTTTAGTACTTCGAAATAGGTATACAACCGCCAGCTTTAATAGATATGATCTGTTTGTGCTGTGTACACAACCATCATATTTAAAAGAGTGGCCTGTTTGTATGCTTTTGCATGGCCGTGCGGAATTTCGGTATGCGGGGGATATTCTATATGCATCTTATTAAGGTCGATTACCAGGTGTTTGTAGTTCGTATGAATGACTTTTATCTCTATGCCGTGCGAAATGCCTGATATGAGATTATGTTTATGAAAGATATTAAAAATCGCGAGGCAACCTACGGGGGAAAAAAAAAATACGAACCTACTCTGCTAAGCATTACGAAATATAGTTTTGTACACGAGATAGGTATACTGTATTTAAATCTTGCGGTCTATTAAAATGATGAATTTTATTGTTTACGATAAACCTGTGAACTCACCAACCTTTTGGTTGACACTTGAAAGCATGTTTATTCTCAGGTATGGAAGAAATCTTCCGCTGTGCATTTGCTCATTTTAGAGATATTACTTGGAGTAATTCATGACATATTTCAAAAGACGTTGCATTCGAGTCGTTGAGTTCATTAAGATTATTATTAAGTCAATTATAGTTGGATATATTATGAAACAGTATGCATGCATGTCAACTTTTGATGAAATGAAAGTTTGTCTTTTAAAAATGAATGCAATGTTTGTAAAATGTATCATATAGAGGTCAAATACTTCGCGATGTAACCAAATGTATTGTATTCGTCCAGATGGATTAGGACGGGTCGTTATAATATTCATTCAAATGGATCGGATCGGTATCCGATGAATCGAACATCCATTGTCATCCCTAGTTTTGATTGGTTAGTAATTCTAAAAAGAAAAATGAAAAGAAAGAAAATAACAGTTTTGCCCGCAACATGTGAGTAATATTCATGAACTTTATGCTTTAGATAAAGGGAGAACAGTGAACACGCGTTTAAATATTTATTGGGTTAAAGGTTACCATTGACGTTTGATCGAGTCAATAACCACCCATATATATCTCGATATTGAGCCATATGCTCATAGGGTAACTAACATGACTATTGAGGTGAACTATTATTATGGATGGTTACAAAATAACCGTCAACCCATGATCACTTCCCAACATATAAATTTAAGGTTAATGTGGGACTTGTGCCTCTCAAACACACACACAAACACTTATCTCTCACTTGGATTAATATAGCACTCGTTAACACTTATCGTTGTTTAGATTATTCTCATAATCTACGGCAACCTATTCTCAAACAAATCAAGCCACAATTGGCTTGACCCACTCAAGCCTACAGGAGCTCGTTCATACCTTTCAAAAGCAATCCGACACCTAAAAGTCTCAAATAGTGAGTTACCCCGTTGAAAATACTCTTCGATGAAGAAAATAACTTTGGACCTCTGCACACCATTCAATCTAACATTAGCAAAGGACCATCGATAAAAAGATTACTCCGGCGTACACAAATGAAATGTTGCGAGGAATGGCTACGAGATTTCGGTGAAAGTCATGGTAGTGCTAAGCCTATGTTCAACACCCCTCCAACTAACTCAACCACTATGACCAATACTAATTGTAGTAGTACGCATTTAGAGCCAACGAGAGTATTTATTATTACGAATTTAAATATTACTATTTATTGCTCTCTCGGTCTCAACTTAATAGTCTCAGACAGAAAACATATAGTTTTAGAAAAAATGACTGTCACATTATGATTAATTATACTTTTTCAGTTTTAACCCATACTTTTTACTTATATTTTTTGTTCTACTTGAATAAAGTAAGGGTATAAAGGATTTTTTTTTCCAATAATTCTTATATATTTATAGAAGTGGATTATTAATATGAGATAACCAGGTGAGGAAAGATGGACTATTAAGTTGAGACTAGGGATGACAATGGCCACCCGATCCGGTGGATATCCACCCGATCCATCCGCTTCGTGATGGATATGGATGAACTTAAATGGATATGGATACGGATACGGATATGGATGAACCTAAATGGATATGGATATGGATATGGACATGGACGAAAAATTTCATCCATGGATATATCCATTACCACCCGAAATACATATAAAAAATACATAAATATAGATATATGCTTACATATTTAATATTACAAGTTCATTTACCGTTAGACTTACGTTTTGCTTTCAACCCTATAATGAAATAACTAGAATATATTACAATAAAATACGTAAATCTAACAAAATAAACTTACGATTTCACATTTAATTTTTCATAATCTATGTTTTATAGTAAATTTAACAAATTTTGTTATATCTTCGACAAATATTACATATTCTTATGGATAGATTTTAATTATGTCATTTTATATTTATTTTTGCTATACTACATTTTTGTTTTAATCACATATTAGAAAATATTATAACATATTTTAAAACATCCATAGGATATTTATTAACCCGCTTAATCCACTGGATATAGATATGGATGGATGACCTGAAACTAAATGGATATAGATATGGATATGGATGAGCAAAAATTAAATGGATATGGATATGGATATGACATCACCCGATCCATATCCGATCCATTGTCATCTCTAGTTGAGACAGATGAAGTATTTACTATATAGTATAACTATTAATATTAATTAATATTATTTTATTTTAATATTAATATTAATACTAAAATAATATGAAAATGATAGATTCAAAGATCTTAATTTAATATTAAAAAGTTAATACTCAATTAGCTCTGTGATGAATATGAATGAATCTAAATAAATATGGATATGGATGAAAAATTTCATATAAATATATACGTTAATATCCGAACTATCGAAATACATGTACAAATGCATAAATATTTTTTAAAAGTATGAGGCTGATTTTATTTGATACAGTATAAACCACCAGCCATATGCCCCAAATAATTTGAAGTAGCCCGCCCTACGAAATTTGCCCACAAATTTTTTGTCATTCATATTCGTAATTATTCAAACCTCTAATTAGCGTATTTGTTTTTTAAAAAAAAACTATTGTTTGAAATTTAGATTTAGCCATTTAGATTGGGTATCCAGTTTAAGACCATTATTGAAAATCAAAAATATGTGAATGGTGAATGAAAATGATTAATAACGGGGAGATTAAATACGGAAAAATTTGTTAACCCGAGAGTTAGTAAGTAATGGGGATTCCCGTTTACCCGTGGAGAAACCCGAAACACGGCGGTTAGTAAGTAAATCGGAACCATCCGGTGTTAGCCCGGATGGCCACCTCCCGGGGTAGGCCTCGCTTCTGGCGCAGGTTCGATTCTTTGGGGGGCGAGGTTTTCTCACAAATGCTGACGGGTACCTACGTCATTTTCTGGGTGCGTGGGGCCACAGATAAAATCGATTCTCCTCCGGGGATTCAAGAGTGGGTTTCCTCGTAACGTGTGAGTGTGTCTAACCAACTAATCTGGCCGTTAAAAAAAAAGGTAAGTAAATGGGGACCCGACGGGTATGGGTACGGTTTGGGATGAGTTTTTTTAATCGGGTTCGGGTCTGGGATTACCTAAATCTGGCTCAAACCCGATGCCATCCCTATGTATAACTATTGTTGTACGTAAATCATAGCAAGATCAATCACCCGAATATACCTTTATTTCTTTACTCGCAATAATATTTTTATGAAAGCTGAATGCTTGACCCCCCGAATTAAAAAATCAGTATGGTCTTACGAAACTCTCATAATAACACTCAATTTGCTATTATTAAGGGACAGTATAGAAACTTTTTCTTGGCGATATGTTGTTATATAAAGCCTAAAGGTTGGAATAATGTAATCATTATTTATATTTATATGCATATATGCAGATTTTGAGGGAGATTTACAACGGAGTTTTTTTTTATTATTAATTTATTATGCGTATTGCAGGTTTTGAGGATGTGGTTGTGGTTTTATTCATTTGTTCTTACATGAAAATTTGGAGTTGGATTTTTAATTTTGCAACGTGCGGAGAAGTACTGGGCCAAACTATTAGTTTTTTGTGTTTGAAATTTAGATTTAACCATTTAGATTGGGTATCCAGTTTAAGACCATTATTGAAAATCAAAAATATATGAATGGTGAATGAAAATGATTAATAACGGGGAGATTAAATACGAAAAAATTTGTTAACACGAGAGTTAGTAAGTAAATGGGGATTCCCGTTTATCCGTGGGGAAACCCGAAACACGACGGTTAGTAAGTAAATGGGGACCCGACGGGTATGGGTCCGGTTTGAGATGGGTTTTTTTAATCGGGTTCGGGTCAGGGATTTCCTAAACCTGGCTCAAACCAGACCCGATGTCATCCCTATGTATAACTATTGTTGTACCTAAATCATAGCAAGATCAATCACCCGAATATACTTTTATTTCTTTACTCGCAATAATATTTTTATGAAAGCTGAATGCTTGACCCACCGAATTAAAAAATCAGTATGGTTTTACGAAACTCTCATAATAACACTCAATTTGCTATTATTAAGGGACAGTATAGAAACTTTTCTTGGCGATATGTTGTTATATAAAGCCTAAAAGTTGGAATAATGTAATCATTATTTATATTTATATGCATATATGCAGATTTTGAGGGAAATTTATAACGGAGTTTTTTTTTCATTACAGTATTAATTTATGTGTATTGCAGGTTATCAGGATGTGGTTATGGTTTTATTCATTTGTTCTTTACATGAAAATTTGGAGTTGGTTTTTTAATTTTGCAACGTGCGGAGAAGTACCGGGCCAAAATATTACTTTTTTGAAATAGACTAAACTTGTGGAGCCCTAGCTTCGCGCCCGGAGCTTCGTTTTGAATGCGAGTTAAAAAAAAAATCTTCATCTATTTTGTAAAAAAGAATTTTTTTTCGACATCTAACATTGAAGGGTTGTTCCTTTTGTGAAAGTTGCTTCTTTTAGCGTTCGTTTTTTTTTTAAAGTTAGTTGATATATTTTGTAAAAAAGAATGTTTTTCGACATCTTTTGGTAGCATTGAAGGGTTGTTCCTTTTATGAAAGTTGCCTCCTTTATCGTTGAGGAAGAAAAGGAAAAAAGAAAAAAAAAATGTTAGTTGATTTTTTTGGTAAAAAAGAATTTTTTTCGACATCTTTTGGTAACATTGAAGGGTTGGTTCTTTTATGAGAGTTGCTTCTTTTATCGTTAGAGACCAAAAAAAAGTGAAATGGCGAAAATACCCCTGATTAATATTGATGAATAGTGCTACGGGTTTTTCTATTAGATATATAGATAATGTATGTATATGCACATTGATATATTTCCTTTTTTAGTCACGTCTTAATCTTAATTTGTTTCAGATATATGGTATTACACACACCTTAATTTGTTCGGCTATTTGACATAAAACAATTTTGATCTCTATACATACTCTTGTAAGTCCCTGCCCAACCTTTAGATCACTCTATATGCAACTTTTATTCCATTATTCCATATATGGGCTTATACAGTGGTAAATCATCGATCAAATTTAATGCAGGTTGGGCAGGGACTTACAAGAGTATGTATAGAGCTCATGACCTTGAAACTGGATGAATAGTCTTATAGAAGGTACGTTTTTGACCTGTTTGAATCGTTAAAGATATAGCACCACACAAATTAACTTATTTATAGGTGACTGGATCTAAATGATCACAAAAGGTACTGGTAAATAATTAGTATTAGAATTTTAGAGTGGGTATCCTTTTTAACATTCCATAATATGTATCATCTTTTCTTTTTAGGTAGCGACACAAACTGTGTAAGATTCTGTTTTCTCAGGTGTTTGGGACACCGTCCAAATCTATGGGATGCCGTCCAATTGTAAAGGGCTGGACGCCGTCCAGAATCCTGGACGCCGTCCAGTTGAACTGGCGGGCCAGTTGTGTTCTTTTAGATATTAAATGGGGGTAGTTTGGTCTTTTCACTTGTTGGACGAATCTAAGGCCACAAGATCAGTTCTAGGAGCCTCATTCACTCCACTTTCAACTACCTCCTCCTTCCACTTCAATTCTAGAGAGAGAGAGAGAGTGATTCTTGTGTGAGAAAGCTCAAATCGAGGAAGAAGAAGTTGATTTCGGGCCAAAGCGCGTGTGTTAAAGTTGTTCATCTAATCACTAGCTTCATTGTGATTGTGGTGGTATGCCCTAATCTTGATTTCCTTATTTTAATTTGTTTAAGGGTTAGGGTTTGGGTTACTGATGAACATAAAACCCATATTTGATGATTTTGGGTGTTCTTGGGTAAGATTGGGTCATGAGGACCAAAAGATGACTAACCTAGGGTTTTGGAGATGCTAAACGGACTTATGAGTCATAATTGGTTAGTTAATTACTAGCACACCTAGTTATTAAGCAAATGAGTGTTAATGGGGTTAGTGGATGACTCGAAATGAGTGTGTGACTTTAAAATGGTTAAATGGGTAATAATTGACCTAGTTGGTAAAGATGGGTATGAAATACCCTAATGGTGTATTAGTTAGTATTGTTGGACCTTAGTCACTAGCTTTTAGTGTTATGTGATGGTCTTGACTTTAAATGGACGGTTTTGGTGAAAATGGGGCATTAATGCATTTAAGTCATTAAATGCACATGAGAGAATTGTTGGTAATAAGTCCAACTAGTTTGTGTGTTGATTGAGTACTTATTGTATTAGGTACTTTGCCTTGAAGCTTGCGGAAGTATAAAACATTCACCGAAGGCATTAAGGTGAGTGAAATAATTATGCATGTATGTATATAGTGTATTTATTTGTGTGCTATGGTACGAACCACGGAGCCGGTAGTGCCATAGTATGTGCGAGTGTACTGTGATGTGAACCACGGTGCCGGTAGCATCATGGTACCTGTGTTGTAGTGTGAACCTTGGAGCCGGTGGCACTATAGCACGGGTCGTTAAAGTGTGAACCACGGAGCCGGTAGCACTATAAAAGAGTATGACTCGAGTTGTGATGTGAACCACGGAGCCGGTAGCATCAAAGTGTGAACCATGGAGCCGGTAGCACTATAAAATGAGGTGTGAACCACGGAGCCGGTAGCACCAAAGTGTGAACCACGGAGCAGGTAGCACTATAAAAGGGTATGACTCAAATGCGTAGTGACGTGAACCACGGAGCCGGTAGCGTCATAGCATTGTGTATGGTGTGAACCACGGAGCCGGTAGCACCATGATACGTTTATGGTTAACCAGATAGTTTGTGTATGTGTTGTTGTGTAGCATAATATATTATTTCGGTGAATATGATATTGATTATGCTAGTGCGGTATTTGAAGGTTATTAGCTTATGCTCGGAGTTTGTATGCTAATTGTTATATACTAGCGATATTACGGTGTGTGTAAGTGTATGCAAGTAGGTATATTATATATGTATGTGTATAACTATTGCATTCAATAAGCTTTAGCTTACCCTCTTGTTGTTTACCTTTTTAGGCTCCGGCGTTGACAAGGGCAAAGGTATTCGTTTGGAATAGTAGTGGCTCTCGGGGGTTTTGGCTTTTGGAAGTTCGGCCAAGATTTGGGTAGTTTAACCCCAAACACTATGCTCTAGTGTCGTTTGGAAATTAAACTAGAACGGTCGAAGCTTGTATTTTTGTACGAAAGGTGTAATTCGGGTCGATGTGGACTCGGTGATGTAAAACTTGTTTTGATGATGGAAATCTCTTACTTTAACTTATTATGTCACGTTGTGAAAAGGTTTTCGTTTAAAAGCGTCGGGAAGCGGGTTTTCCGCTCATGTAAGTCGGACCCCGGAGACAGCAAGCTTTAGTTCATTTGGACGCCGTCCAGATCCTCTGGACGCCGTCCAAGCCTTCTTTGCTGGACGCCGTCCAGATAACTGGACGTCGTCCAGATATGTTGGGTCAGAAAAGTTTTTTTTTTAGGAGTGTTTTTGAGATAACGAACAGTGGTATCAGAGCATGGTCTAAGGGATTTAGGCGACTTGAGATAGGTGCCTAGACTTAGACTTTATTGTGTATGCGCTTTATGCGGGACTTGTAGGATTTCGGGTCGGACCGGGAGTGGTTAGTGTCTAGGTTTATGTGAACTAACCTTGCGCTAATTGTTTTGTGTGTGGTTGCAATCATCAAGCGAGATAGACGTTGTACTAGCAAGTTAATGCGACATGCTCGCGTAACAATGATTAGCTACCATTGTTACGGGTTCAAATCGTGTCAAACGAGCGATGTACGACGAGTGTCAAGCATGATGGGGCGGTGTGGTATATATGTCGTTTCCTTTATGTTTCGTTGTTTAATCGATGTGCATTCTTTAGAATGAAGACGGAAGATGGGATCGGAACGGACGCGCCTACTCATGAAAGGAAGGATGAGTTAACGGTGAGGGTTGAGGCCGTACTCGGACATTATGTCTCGGGTTTGGCCAACGAAGTTAGACAAGTAGTCAAGGAGTCAATCAAAGGACGAGTAACCGAAATGGTCCGAGACCAAGTGACTAAGATTGTAAGGGAAGAGTTTGAGAAGAGGTTTTCCGAACCTCGGGGTAGTGGTGATGAAGAAGTACTTGCAAGGTTAGAGTCAAGTGCTCCTGAGAAGAGGACAAGAACTGCGCCTGAAGGCGTCGGAAACGTGAAAAAGAAGAGTAAGGGAGGTTATGTACCTACGTGCTTTAATTGTGCAAAAAGGGGTCATTTGTCGCGTGATTGCCCAAATGCACCTTCTAACAACGAGACATGTTTTAAGTGTCAAAAAGTGGGATACCGATGTATGCCGTCTACTTAGGTCCCGTTACGTGGTCATAAGTCTTTAAAATAACGTTTGACCAAAAGTATGTCGTATTCATTTCAAAAGTAAAGATGTTTCAAGGTTTACAAAGTAGTTCGACAACTAGTTACATAACAAAGTTTAAAGAACAATTGAAACATATGCGACACAATTTGAAAGTAGCCAAAAGACGCTCCATGTATGCATGTATACTCGACATCCAAGCAAGTATCAAAAGTAATGAGCGGAAGCATGTATCACAAAACGTTCAAGGACCTGAGAAAAACATAGAAATTTGTCAACGAAAACGTTGGTGAAATCATAGGTTTAAGTAAGTAAGTACAAGTGAACCACAAGATTTGTAACATTGATATAATAGTAATACATTCCAAAAGTTTGTTTCACGAGCACCCAATTATCAATGCTTAATATTCCTTCCATAGAACCCCATCACAATAGTATTAGAACATACACTGTTTCTCGAAAATACATTCCATTCGTAAACGGTAGCGAACCGTTTGAATGAGGGTTTGTCAAACCCATATGGCCATATAACATAAGTTCTTGTTTACACCCGGCAAGTGTAACTAATGATAATCGAATTGAGGATTTTTGTTCAAACTCATATGTAGAATGTTTGTTTTCCTGTACTTGTGTTCACTTAGTAAAAAGAAACGTTTATGTTTTCTCATCCCAAATGTAAGTTAAAAAGAGTAAAAGTGGGACTACGATCTCACCTTGAGTGCACGTATGTAAAAGGTACTTCAACAAGTAAACGTGTGCAAGAACGAGTGCTAGTCTTGACCTAAACAAATAGGTTTGTATCAATATCGGTAAACACGGTCGGTCAAAGTGTTCAATTAGTCCTATGGCTCGTTAAGACTCGATTAATATAGCATGTGAATCGAATTGTCATGTTTCATGCAAGGTACAAGTATAAAAGCATGTTAGAACGATTGCACAAGCATTTGGTTAAGTTTGATTAAAAGTAAACTTTGGTCGGGTCAAAGTCAACGAAAAAGTCAACACGTTCGGGTCGGGTCCCAAACTATTTTTCTGAGGTTTTTAATCATATATGAGCATGTTAGAACAAGTTACATCTGAATCGGAGGTCCATAGCATGGCAAACATTTTTCATAAAATAACCAAGTTGGACAGTCCCCTGATAGGCAAACTGGACGGCGTCCAGTATTGAAGGCCTGGACGGCGTCCAGATTGGTACACAGGTCTGCTATGCTGAAAACACACAAGTGCACGAACCAAAATGCAACCAAAACACAATTTATGATCTGCAAACACTTATAACATGTATTTTATATCATCGGAAAGGTATTTTGACAATGAAAACGACCAAGCACATTTCATCAATCAATCTACCACTTACAACAACCAAAATCACATTGAATGCTCAACATTAATGACATTCAAGCTCATAAATGCAAATCAATGATTCGGAAACTTACTACCTACATACAATACGCCATTTCATAGGTAATCAAGCATACAATACAACCTAACACTTACTAATAACATCTCATGTCATTCAAAGCATCAAAAGTCCATTTCAAGTTCATCAAACCCTAGCCCAAATTCACCAAAATCAATAATCAAGTTCATGAAGTTTTCTAAAGCAACCTACACATCAACTTGAAGCTAGTGATACTAGGAACACATTTAATACTTGAACTTTATTTATCATAACAACAACATTAAATCATCCAAAACTTAAAATCAAGCACACACTTTTCATGTTCATGCTAGTTACACTAAAACAACGAGATCGAGCATATAAATCATATATTCAGGTTAGACTTGAGCCATAGACACTAATTAACAACTTTATAAGTTAAAAACATCAAGAACACAAAAATCTAGTGATTTTAGAAAGTTACCCAAATGTAATGAAATCGGTATGGAATCGAAGAGGAAGTTGCAAAGATTCTAAAAATGTAATTTGTTTTGCAAAACACCCGCTAGCTCGGATTTGGATGATGATTCTTTGAAATTGGGTGTTGAGAGAAAATGGAGGAAGTAGTAAAATGAGAGAGATGATAATGAATGGATGGGAGGGGTTTGACCCTTTGACCTAGTCAAAGGTTTGATCCTTTGACGAGTTTGGTCCCTCAACTTTCATTCGGGTGCGTGAATTACCTAAACGAGATAATTTAAAACGCGTATCAACGGGAGATGTTATAAACATATAATGGACTTTAAATAAGTAAACGGAAAAGTAAACGGAAAAAGGCGGGATGTTACATTACCTACTCCTTAAAAGAAATTTCGTCCCAAAATTTAAGTAGGCGTAGTAGTCGTCGTTTCTTCCTCGAGATCTTGCGTTTCCGAATTCGCGAATAGATGAGGATACTTCCTTTGCATTTGATCTTGTCTCTCCCAAGTAAACTCGGGTCCCCTTTTGGCATTCCAACGGACCTTAACAATTGGAATTCGGCTTTGTTTTAGCGTCTTGACGGACGTATCCACAATTTCAACCGGTTCTTCCACAAAATGAAGTTTGTCATCAATAGTAAGCTCTTCAAGAGGGATGACGATATCGGGTTTGGCAAGGCACTTTTTCAAGTTGGATACATGAAAAGTAGGATGAACGGAGCTCAATTGAGGCAGAAGATCTAAACGATAAGCAACGGTTCCAACACGCTCCAAGATTTCGAAAGGACCAATATACTGTGGATTTAACTTACTGCGTTTCCCAAAACGGATTACACCTTTCCAAGGTGTGACTTTTAACATTACGCGATCACCGACTTGAAATTCGAGGTCGTTGCGTCGTTTGTCGGTATAGCTCTATGATGACTTCGGGCCGTCCTAAGCCTATCTCGGATTTGAACGATTTTCTCGGTTGTTTCATGAATGAGTTCGGGTCCGGTGATTTGTGTGTCGCCTACTTCGGACCAACAAAGAGGTGAGCGACATTTTAGGCCATATAAAGCTTCGAATGGTGCGGCGTTAATACTCGCGTGATAACTATTATTGTAGGAGAATTCGGCGAGAGGCAAGTGCTTATCCCAAGCTTTTCCAAAGTCGATAACGCAAGCTCGTAGCATGTCTTCCAAGGTTTGAATTGTGCGTTCGCTTTGTCTGCCGGTTTGCGGATGGTATGCGGTGCTCATGTCTAAACGCGTTCCCAACGCTTCTTGTAAAGTACGCCAAAATCTAGAAACAAAACGGCCATCTCGGTCGGAGATAAATGATAAGGGTACACCGTGTCGGGCTACGATTTCTTTAATGTAAAGTTGTGCGAGTTTCTCCATGCTGTCGGTTTCTTTCATGGCTAGGAAGTGCGCGGATTTGGTGAGACGGTCAACAATAACCCAAATAGTATCATAACCGCCAACCGTCTTTGGTAGTTTGGTGATAAAATCTATCGTTATCCTTTCCCACTTCCATTGCGGGATTTCGGGTTGTTGAAGTAGCCCGGATGGTCTTTGATGTTCGGCTTTGACTTTGGAGCAAGTTAGGCATTTTCCAACATACGTAGCAATGTCCCTTTTAATGTTCGGCCACCAATATTGTTCTTTGAGGTCGTGGTACATCTTATTGGCATCGAGGTGAATCGAGTATCTTGACTTATGGGTTTCGTCTAAAATAAGGCTCCGTAGGTCCCCATAACTAGGTACCCAAATTCTTCCGGCGAAATATCGGAGTCCGGTTTCTTTAACTTCGAATCGAGAGGTGAGGACGTTCAAGTGTTCGAGAGAGATGTTTTCATCCTTAAGAGCCTCGTCTTGGGCTACACGAATTTGACTATTGAGGTTGGTGTGAATGGTGATGTTTAAAGCTCAGACACGAAGAGGACCGCTCTTTCTTTTCAACTCAAGGCATCGGCTACTACGTTTGCCTTCCAGGGATGGTAACGAAGCTCACAATCATAATCGTTTAAAGTTTCAATCCACCGTCGTTGTCTCATGTTTAATTGTTTTTGATCGAAGATGTGTTGAAAGCTTTTGTGATCGGTAAAGATGGTACTTTTGGTTCCATAAAGATAATGTCTCCACATTTTATGTGCGAAGACAACAGCTCCGAGTTCGAGATCATGGGTCGTATAGTTCCATTCATGGATTTTCAATTGTCGAGAGGCATAAGCAATGACTTTCTTCCGTTGCATCAATACACACCCAAAACCATGTTTCGAGGCATCGCAATATACAACAAAATCATCATTGCCTTCGGGAAGTGACAATATAGGAGCGGTGGTTAGCTTTGTTTTCAAGATTTGAAATTCGGATTCTTGTTCGGTTGCCCAAACGAATTTCTTTCCCTTGTGAGTTAACGAAGTTAAAGGACGAGCAACCAAAGAGAAATCCTTGATGAATCTATGATAGTATTCGGAGAGACCCAAAAATTGACGGATGTGAGTAGGAGTAGTAGGAGTCTCCCATTTACTAATGGCTTCGATTTTTGATGGATCGACTTTAATACCTTGATCACTTACAACATGACCAAGAAATTGAACTTCCTTCAACCAAAATTCACACTTGGAGAATTTGCATAGAGTCGTTCTTGTCTCAAGAGTTCAAGCACAAGTCGGAGATGTTGTTCGTGCTCTTCTTCACTTTTAGAATAGACCAAGATGTCATCGATGAACACAATGACGAATTTATCGAGATACGGTGTGCACACGCGGTTCATAAGGTCCATGAACACCTCCGGTGCATTAGTGGGACCAAATGGCATGACAAGGAATTCATAACTACCATAATGAGTCCAGAAAGCGGTTTTGGAGACATCTTCCCCCTTAACCCTTAATTGATGATAACCCGAGCGGAGGTCGATTTTCGAATATACACAAGACCCTTGTAGTTGATCAAAGAGGTCATCGATGTGAGGAAGAGGATATCGGTTCTTAACTGTCAATTTGTTTAGCTCACGATAATCAATGTACATTCGTAGGGATCCGTCTTTATTTTTAACAAACAAAATCGGAGCGCCCCATGGTGAATGGAAAGGTTGGATAAAATCACGGTCAAGTAGTTCTTGGATTTGACTTTGCAATTCTTGCATTTCGGATGGAGCAAGTCTATATGGTGCACGTGCTACGGGTGCAGCTCTCAAAATAAGATCGATTTGGAATTCTACCGGTCGATGAGGTGGAAGACCCGGTAATTCGTCGGGAAATACATCGGAAAAGTCACTAACAATTGGCACATCATCGATATGCTTCTCATCGGACTCGACTTTCTTAACATGGGTAAGGATTGCAAAACAACCCTTACGGAGTAGTTTTCTAACTTTAAGGCACGAAACAAGGTTGAGTCCGGTGCAACTCTTATGGCCATAAACAATCAAGGGTTCACCATTCTCGATAGGAATTCGGATTGCGTTAAGATCATATAGGATGTGAGATTTCATTTTGGTTAACCAATTCATACCGATTATTACATCGAAGCTTCCTAGTTCCATGGGTATCAAGTCAATTTCAAACTCATTACCCAAAATATTTAACGTACACCCCCGGTAATATGTGTCGACACTCAATAGTTTCCCGTTAGGCACTTCAATGGTATAAGTGGTATCTAGTAGGAGTAGTGGAGTGCTAAAAGAATGAATCAAAGTCTTGGATACAAAGCATTTATCGGCACCCGAATCGAATAAACAAGTAACATAAGTGTTGTTGAGAAGAAACGTACCTGTGACTAATTCATTGTCATCTCGGGCTTCCTCGATGTTGATGTTGAAAGCTCGGCCGCGCGTATTGGGGTTATCTTTCTTCTTCGGGCATGCATTTCTATAATGGTCCGTTTGGCCACATTCGTAACAAGTGCCCGTTTTTGGTGCATTGGGCCCCTTTCGAGCGATGGGGGCGACAATTTTACATTCGTTGGCCTTATGACCAACTCCTTGGCACCGATGGAAAATTAGCTTGCCACATTCACCAAAATGGTGCTTGTTGCATTTGTTGCAAAGAGGTAGGTTTCTGGCATAACCTTTCTTGCCGTCGGAGGTGTAAGACTTCTTGGCAAAGTTGTTGTTGCTTGATTGGGGGGCTTCCCATTTTCTTTTGTTGTTACCCGACTTATCCTCGGCTTTAGGTGCCGTCACTATAATTTCGTCCACCGTTTCTATCAACTTGTGGGCCATGTTCAAAGCTTCTTGATGATTAGTGGGTTTGGATGACATTACCCCGTGTTTGATGCTCTTTGGGAGACCATCCATGTAAAGTTCAACCCTTAAAGCTTCGGGGTTCACTAGGTTTGGGCACATCAAGGCTAGTTCGGAAAATCGTTGATTATAAGCCTTGAGATCGTTTCCGACCGCCTTCAAAGTTCTTAGCTCTTGTTCGAGCCTTCGGGTTTCTTCACGAGGGAAATATTCGACGATTATCCTTTCCCTTAAGTCGGCCCAAGAGAGGGCGTGAGCTTCATCGGTACCCACCGATTGTACATTGGTGTTCCACCATGTGAGGGCGACACCGGCGAAAGTGTGAGTTGAGTATTTGACCTTATCTTGGTCCCAACAACCGCTTATGCTAAAAACGGCTTCCGTTTGCTCAAACCATCGGGTGAGCACAACCGGTCCTCCGGTTCCATCGAAAGTGTGAGGTTTGCACCCCATGAAGGCTTTGTAGGAGCACCCTTCGCTTGAGTTACCGGCTCCTTGATTGTTGTTGTTGTGGTTGTTGTTATTGTTGTTGTTGGAGGAGTGACCGGACATGGTCGCATCCACGGCGGTGGCTATCATCCATTGAAGGGCTTGTTCGGGAGTCTCATGGCGTGGCACACGGCGAGGAGGCATTGTTTCTTCAAAAAACAAGAATACCGTTGATTAGTATTTTCAATAATACTAATCATGATATGGAATTAGGATAGAGAGAAAAATTTTCCTTGACTCGCCTTAAATTCTTTATGCCATAATGTCGGAACGTTCATATGAGTCATCGTAATATAATCCCGGAAATTATATCACCCTAATTCATATGTGCATTCGACATTATTTCACTAAGTCAAGGTGGCGTGTCAATCAAATTAAACAACGTGAGATTAAGATGAAATAAGAGTAGATATGAGTAGAAACGTTCGAGAATAAATGCACAAGTCGTCAAGTAATTCCTACTTCAAGTCTATATGCCGGTTGTAGTCTAGACTCACTAATGTACCCTATGACTCGGGGTTGACACCAATGAACTCTAAATCCCTACAACCAACGCTCTGATACCATCTACTTAGGTCCCGTTACATGGTCATAAGTCTTTAAAACAACGTTTGACCAAAAGTATGTCGCATTCATTTCAAAAGTAAAGATGTTTCAAGGTTTACAGAGTAGTTCGACAACTAGTTACATAACAAAGTTTAAAGTACAATTGAAACATATGCGACACAATTTAAAAGTAGCCAAAAGACGCTCCATGTATGCATGTATACTCGACATCCAAGCAAGTATCAAAATTAATGAGCGGAAGCATGTATCACAAAACGTTCAAGGACCTGAGAAAAACATAGAAATCTGTCAACGAAAACGTTGGTGAAATCATAGGTTTAAGTAAGTAAGTACAAGTGAACCACAAGATTTGTAACATTGATATAATAGTAATACATTCCAAAAGTTTGTTTCACGAGCACCCAATTATCAATGCTTAATATTCCTTCCATAGAACCCCATCACAATAGTATTAGAACATCCACTGTTTCTCGAAAATATATTCCATTCGTAAACGGTAGCGAACCGTTTGAATGAGGGTTTGTCAAACCCATATGGCCATATAACATAAGTTCTCATTTACACCCGGCAAGTGTAACTAATGATAATCGAATTGAGGATTTTTGTTCAAACTCGTATGTAGAATGTTTGTTTTCCTGTACTTGTGTTCACTTAGTAAAAAGAAACGTTTATGTTTTCTCATCCCAAATGTAAGTTCAAAAGAGTAAAAGTGGGACTATGATCTCACCTTGAGTGCACGTATGTAAAAGGTACTTCAACAAGTAAACGTGTGCAAGAACGAGTGCTTGTCTTGACCTAAACAAATAGGTTTGTATCAATATCGGTAAACACGGTCGGTCAAAGTGTTCAATTAGTCCTATGGCTCGTTAAGACTCGATTAATATAGCATGTGAATCGAATTGTCATGTTTCATGCAAGGTACAAGTATAAAAGCATGTTAGAACGATTGCACAAGCATTTGGTTAAGTTTGATTAAAAGTAAACTTTGGTCGGGTCAAAGTCAATGAAAAAGTCAACACATTCGGGTCGGGTACCGAACTATTTTTCTGAGGTTTTTAATCATATATGAGCATGTTAGAACAAGTTACATGTCAATCGGAGGTCCATAGCATGGCAAACATTTTTCATAAAATGACCAAGTTGGACAGTCCCCTGATAGGCAAACTGGACGACGTCTAAAATGGCTGGACGGCATCCAGTATTGAAGGCCTGGACGGCATCCAATAATCTGGACGGCGTCCAGATTGGTACACAGGTATGCTATGCTGAAAACACACAAGTTCACGAACCAAAACGCAACCAAACACAATTTATGATCCGCAAACACTTATAACATGTATTTTATATCATCGAAAAGGTATTTTGACAATGAAAACAACCAAGCACATTTTATCAATCAATCTACCACTTACAACAACCAAAATCACATTGAATGCTCAACATTAATGACATTCAAGCTCATAAATTCAAATCAATGATTCGGAAACTTACTACCTACATACAATACGCCATTTCATAGGTAATTAAGCATACAATACAACCTAACACTTACTAATAACATCTCATGTCATTCAAAGCATCAAAATTCCATTTCAAGTTCATCAAACCCTAGCCCAAATTCACTAAAATCAATAATCAAGTTCATGAAGTTTTCTAAAGCAACCTACACATCAACTTGAAGCTAGTGATACTAGGAACACATTTAATACTTGCACTTTATCATAACAACAACATTAAATCATCCAAAACTTAAAATCAAGCACACACTTTTCATGTTCATGCTAGTTACACTAAAACAACGAGATCGAGCATATAAATCATATATTCATGTTAGACTTGAGCCATAGACACTAATTAACAACTTTATAAGTTAAAAACATCAAGAACACAAAAATCTAGTGATTTTAGAAAGTTACCCAAATGTAATGAAATCGGTATGAAATCGAAGAGGAAGTTGCAAGGATTCCAAAAATGTAATTTGTTTTGCAAAACACCCGCTAGCTCGGATTTGGATGATGATTCTTTGAAATTGGGTGTTGAGAGAAAATGGAGGAAGTAGTAAAATGAGAGAGATGATAATGAATGGATGGGAGGGG
This sequence comes from Rutidosis leptorrhynchoides, assembly GCF_046630445.1. Classification (NCBI taxonomy): domain Eukaryota; kingdom Viridiplantae; phylum Streptophyta; class Magnoliopsida; order Asterales; family Asteraceae; genus Rutidosis; species Rutidosis leptorrhynchoides. Next base: position 199,630,189 of record NC_092338.1, read on the forward strand.
TTTGACCCTTTGACCTAGTCAAAGGTTTGATCCTTTGGCGAGTTTGGTCCCTCAAATTTCATTCAGGTGCGTGAATTACCTAAACGAGATAATTTAAAATGCGTATCAACGGGAGATGTTATAAACATATAATGGACTTTAAATAAGTAAACGGAAAAGTAAACGAAAAAAGGCGGGATGTTACAACCGAAAGTCGGAGTGTCCTGAGTTGTTTAATGATCAAGGTAAAAGTGTAGTAGAGAGCACGGGTAGTATGGTGAAGGGAGTGTCGGGATCCAGTGTGTCAAGATGTTACAATTGTGGGCAAAAGGGACATAAGTCTCGCGATTGTTCGTTGGGCAAGACAGTATGTTTTTACTGTCGGAAGGAAGGGCACCGGAAGTCAGAATGTCCCGAATTGGTTGTTAGACAGATTTGTAAGTTGGAAATTTCGCGCCTACGTGTTATAATTGTCTACAACGAGGTCATTTGGCACATGATTAGGCGAGTATACTTTTGAGCACGATCAAGTGCTTTATTTGCCAGAAGGAGGGACACCGAAATTCAGAGTGTTCTGATGGATAGTGAAGCACGAAAGTCCAACGATGCTGCCTCAGGTACTTTCGTTTTCGATACAAATATGCCTTATGATTAATTGTTGAGTATCGATGGATTCGGGTATGCGTTAGAAGACTTAATTCTCATTTTGAGATCTAACTAGTCTCGAGTGAACGTGTATGTAATTAGTACCCATAAGGGTCCGGGGTTAGTGAACTCGGTGATGATCTGATTTGTTAGTGAGTTCGATGACGATGCACCGGGGTGATGCTTGAGTCGTTGACTCGTGACAGTGTGACCTGGGTCGAATGCATTGTGTAAATACGTAGTATAGTTATGGGTAGCATTCCTAATGGAATTACCCTACATTGACGATTGGATGGACGGATGAAGGAGGTAAGACTTAATTTTTCTAAGCATTCCTTAGTGTTTGGGAAAATGTTTCTACCAAGCCATGGGGACGGGCTTTGGTGTTCGGATGTTAGAACGTGTTCGCTTTCGTGTGGAAGTTGATGAGCCATGAGGTTCGTCGGGTGGATGAAACCATTAAGACCAAGTGTTTGATCTAGATGAATGTTGGTAATGGAGTCTATGGGGCGCAACGTTAGGTGCACCTTTCATACCTACTAGCGTGGTATTCGACTCCGATGGTGTTACAGTACATTGAACATAGGGTACCGGCAAGAAACCCTTGGGTGTTCGAGTGACGGTGTGAAAGTTACAAGCAATAGCAACTCGATGATTGCTAGAGTAATACTCGTACAGTTAGGAAAGTGATTCGGTTGAAGTAGCAAAGGATAATCTAAAATCCTTCGTATGCTCAAGGGTGGAGGAAAATTTGGTGATGTGCGTGTTATGAGATGCAAGATGAGGTGAACCTCATCTCTCTTTTACGAGATGGTTGTGTAAGACGTAAGTAACGCAATTGTTATGATAACATTGTTCACTCTTTTACCAGAGGATAAGCATAGATGTATTGTTGGTCGGACAAATTCGGGTACAATGGGTCGAATGAACCCACTAGCTGAAAAAGCTACCCTGCGGGGTAGCGGCGTTTTGTTATACGAGGTACGAGTGATGTTGGCGTTAGGTCATTGCTTAATTGATGTCAATGGGTGAAAGTGGGCGTCGGTTTTATGGCAAAATGAGTTCGCGAGAGTTCGTGGGCTATGATCGATGAGGAGATTGGTCGTATAGGTCGGTACGCTGTGCCTTGGCTCTGTTGTTTGAGTCTTTTATTGTCTAGGCTTTTTGCGTAGTGACATTTGGGTCGTTAAGTTCGTTCGAGTGAGACCCGTTAGATTTGTCGATTGTGTCGTGTATTGTTGCGCATGTAAGAGCTTAACAACATAACGTATGGTGATGAAACCATGTAGGGAGTAGCCATAATGCAAATGTATGTTGGATGATGCTAACATGTTAGGTTTGTATTTACATTTTAATTTGACGATTTGGTAAGTAAGTGTTGGGTGACATCCTGGCATAAGGATTCGGCTTTTGACGGCTACGTGATACAGTGTGGTGAGTGATTTCGTAAGTTCTAACTCTACGTTAACCGCGACTGGGGTTCGATGCGGTGCGTGTAGCAAGTGTTCATAGACTTGATGTGAGAAGGTAACCGTGGTGGTGATTAGGACGAATTGGAAGAGTATAAGCCTTGGTGTATCCAAGCATCTCATTATTGATAAGTTTAAAGGTTAATAGGCTAGCTATGCGACCTAGAAGAAATTGTGGCTAGCGGGTGTCGCTAGAAATTGTGGGCTTTGAGCCGTAAGGTTCTTGGAAATTGTATGACTTCGATTAGTCAGGAAATGCGTGACACCAAGAGTAGTCCCCGTAAGGGTCGAGTTCTTGATGACTCGGTGGTAGTAATGGGGGTTCCTATATCTATTATTTCGGATCGAGATAACCGTTTCACATGTTGGTTTTGGGAAAAGTTCCGTGAAGATATGGGTACACAATTGAGATTGAGCATGGCGTACCATCCTCAAACAGACGGTCAAACCGAACGTACGAATCAAACATCGGAGGATATGTTACGAGCGTGTATTATTGATTTCGGTGGTAGTTGGGATGAGCACTTACCTTTGGTGGAATTCTCGTACAATAATAGTTATGATACTAGTATTGGGATGCCACCTTACGAGATGCTTTATGGGCGTAGGTGTCGAACCCCAATTTGTTGGGGTGAAGTGGGTCAAAGAGAAATCGGGAGTACCGATTTGGTTTTAGAGACGAATAGCAAGATTGATATGATTCGGACTCATTTGAAAAAGGCCCAAGATAGAAAAAAATCTTATGCCGATAAGCGTAGACGATAAATTGAGTTCCAAGAAGGTGACATGGTGATGCTTAAATTTTCTCCATGGAAAGGTATTATTCGGTTTCGAAAACGAGGAAAGTTAGCTCCTCGGTTTATTGGGCCATTTAAAATTTTAGCTCGCGTTGGTAAAGTTGCGTATCGTTTGCAATTACCCGAAGAGCTTGCGGGGATCCGTAATACATTTCATGTTTCCCATCTCCGTAAGTGTCTTGCGAATGATTCTTCATAGATGCCATTAGACGAAATTGAACTAAACAACAAGTTAGAGTATGTTGAGGAGCCGGTTGATATACTCGATGAAAAAGTGAAAACGTTGAGAAATAAAGAGGTGAGAACTTTTAAAGTTCAATGGCGTCATAGTATAGGTTCCGAGTTTACTTGGGAGCCCGAAGAGTTTGTTTTGGTCTATCTTCCTGCTTGTCATGCGGCTTGGATTGCGAGGACGCAATCCGGTTCAAGTGGGGGAGAGTTGTAAGATCCTGTTTTCTCAGGTGTTTGGGTCGCCGTCCAAATCTATGGGACGCCGTCCAATTGTAAATGGCTGGACGCCGTCCAGAATCCTGGACGCCGTCCAGAATCCTGGACGCTGTCCAGTTGAACTGGCGGGCCAGCTGTGTTCTTTTAGATATTAAATGGGGGTAGTTTGGTCTTTTCACTTGTTAGACGAATCTAAGGCCGCAAGATCAGTTCTAGGAGCTTCATTCACTCCACTTTCAACTACCTCCTCCTTCCACTTCCATTCTAGAGAGAGAGAGAGTGATTCTTGTGTGAGAAAGCTCAAATCGAGGAAGAAGAAGTTGATTTCGGGCCAAAGCGCGTGTGTTAAAGTTGTTCATCTAATCACTAGCTTCGTTGTGATTGTGGTGGTGTGCCCTAATCTTGATTTCCTTATTTTAATTTGTTTAAGGGTTAGGGTTTGGGTTAGTGATGAACACAAAACTCATATTTGGTGATTTTGGGTGTTCTTGGGTAAGATTGGGTCATGAGGACCCAAGGATGACTAACCTAGGGTTTTGGAGATGTTAAATGGACTTATGAGTTATAATTGGTTAGTTAATTACTAGCACACCTAGTTATTAAGCAAATGGGTGTTTATATTGTTAGTAGATGACCCGAAATGGGTGTGTGACTTTAAAATGGTTAAATGGGTAACAATTGACCTAGTTAGGAAAGATGGGTATGAAATACCCTAATGGTGTATTAGTTAGTGTTGTTGGACCTTAGTCACTAGCTTGTAGTGTTATGTGATGGTGTTGACTTTAAATGGACGATTTTGGTGAAAATGGGGCATTAATGCATTTAAGTCATTAAATGCACATGAGAGAATTGTTGGTGATAAGTCCAACTAGTTTGTGTGTTGATTGAGTACTTATTGTATTAGGTACATTTCGTTGAAGCTTGCGGAAGTATAAAACATTCACCGAACGCGTTAAGGTGAGTGGAATAATTATGCATATATGTATATAGTGTATTTATTTGTGTGCTATGGTACGAACCACGGAGCCGGTAGTGCCATAGTATGTGTGATGACCGGGAAAATTTCGACCAATTTTAAATCAAACTTTCGATACGATTTAATATCCTTGACACGATAAGCAAAGTCTGATAGGTTGAGTCTCAAAATTTATGAACTGTTTATATGGATTCACTTAACCTTCGAATATTCTCGACGATTCACGAACAATTATTTTTAAATAGATGTGTATATATATATATATATATATATATATATATATATATATATATATATGTGAATTCTATACATAAATAGTATTGTAATCAATAACAATTAAAGATTCAATACTAAACATGATAAAATTAATAAATTGTATTACGAGTTTGAATATAAATGTTATATTAATATTATATTCATTACTTTCATTATTATTATTATTAATATTAATATTAATAGTGTATCATTAATATTATTATATAAAATATATATACATATATATAAATTTAATATATATATACAAATTGTTATAGTATTGTTATTACTAATATTATTATTATCATTAATAATATTAGAATTAGTACAATTAGTTTTATTATTATTATTAATATCAGGATTAGTAATATTATTATTTCCAATACACAATATATAAATATGAAAATTTGATATGTATGATTTGTTATATTTATTAATTATTATTAAACTTATCCTTTTATTTATAAATCCTTAATAATATTATCTATTATTATTATTAATAATATTATTAACGCTATTATTAACAATTATCAATATACTTGATATTAAGAATTTGTCTAATATATCTGATTTACAAAATTCGTACAATCAAGGATCCAATCACTGAACGCATCCAAATTCTGTTAGCTATCAACTTCCCCTTTTAATTTTCTAATATATTTCGGTACTGAGCAAATGATTCTTGTCGAGTTTGTTAAGCTACAAACCAACCGGGTAGTATCATCTTTACAGCTTCAAATATTCTATTACAATACATAATGTTAACCATTACTGAAATTTGAATGGAGGAGGAGAAGAATCAAACAAATGAATACAAAATTTGTTACATATCAATATCTGTAAATCGTACGAATCTGTTTCCAATCTGTTTCTACTTTTATTTCTTTGTTTCCTTCTTCATGGATTGATTCCATCTGTCGAACACACTTTATTTATATAACATACGTTGGCCTCAAATTGTGGAGGAAGTTATTAGATTTCTCCATCACTCTGCTTTTCTGTAAAAACCAACAACGAGAAACATCACCCTTTTCAACCGAAATACCCCAATACTACAAAACTGATACAACCTTCTTCTTCTATTCCTTTTCGCTGCAAAATCACCCTTTTCATTTAACATCATCCACAGAACCTTTGATTAATGAAAACCCACCTTTTTTATAGTTTTCTTCGACAAACGATACATAGAATTTAGACTTCTGTGGGTGATTCTAAAGTCGAATGTTCTTGTTTACAGCGGCTAACCTCACTTTTAATTACAAGTGATTCGGTACCAACTTTATATTATGGTGAGTGAATTATGTTGGTCACGTAATTGAAGGGTAGATGATATAGTGGCCATTACAAACCGTCACTACCTCATAATGAAATGATCAAATATTGGTAGGATCACAAAATGTTACTAAGTGGGATTTTTTTTACAAACAAATTGGCCGACCAAGAAAAAATGATGATTCTTTTTTAAAAAGGTAATTACGCATGATTAGAAGCAAGTGGAATTTGAATACAAACAAATGTTGATGAGTTGATATTATGGTTTAATTACTTCTGCTACTGTCGGTCCTTTTCTGTTTAAATAATACGACCCCAAACCAACAACTACATATTAATTGTGGGCCGAATATGGTTTAGCTACTATGGTGGTCTCCCGCAAAATATTTATACTACGAACAAAGAGTGCATGCTTTTTTTTTATATATATATTGTCACTTATTGATAATGAATTGCAAGTGGAATACTAGTCCTAGTGGCCGACCAAGTGAGAAACTTGAATTGAAGCTGGCAATTTAATCGTACCCAAGGACAAATCATTAAAGTCACGGTAGTGACTTGTGATGATTTATATTTTTCTCCTTTGACTATCTTTTAAACGATACATATATTTGAGTTGTGACAAACAACGGTGGTGGGGAAACATGACATAAAATTGAAGGGAAGGGACGATTAATATGCGAATAAGAAATGATAAAGGATGATGATGATGAGCGATGAGGATGAACCGAATTTCGTTTATATGCTGCTCGTTAAATTCTGCTCTCAACAAGTTGAGTTATACTTTAAATATTAAAGGACTTGGGCTACTGGTAATTAATTGGGCCAAGTAAGATATGATTCCAGTTGGACCTGGAATTAAGTAGTTGGGCTGCAGAGTGTGCCTGAGGGATTTATTTAGAAAGCATTTGAGCCGTGATATTATAAGGACTTGAATACATTTGAGTTAATACGAGGAAAGTTGATATAATTTGATGATGATTAGTGATGTGGTTGATAAACGAAAATGATGACGATGTTGAGATGAAAGTTGACGAATGATTAGGATTAGAAAATGAAAGTGAACCAAATTACATTAGGGTTAAATGTAGTTAAGGTTTGATTTATTCAGAAAAATAGAAACGGATCAATGGTTAAGAGTGTTATCGGGTTAGCGGGACGTCGCGGGTTCAAACCCGGACTTGGGCATATTTTTTTGGATTACTTCTTTGAGGTTCGTGAATCTGAGGCCAACCCTGCATTGTTCAGTATCGTCGTATGCATATTTTTACTACAAAATATCGTATTGTGAGTTCATTTGATTACCTTTTACTCTTTACATTTTTCGGACTGAGAATACATGTGCTGCTTTATAACTGTTTTATTAAATACTTTTACAATCTATATTTTTGGAATACATGAGATGCTTTTATAAATGTTTGACGAGATAGACACAAGCAAAACATTTCTCAAATGAATTATTATGCAAACAGAAGTTCTGTTGTTTATTATTGAATTAGTTGGACGTGATAATTGACACTAATTGTTGTGAATATTTCCCCTGATTATTATTGCTTGGTAACCTAAGAATTAGAATCGGGTATGGCCCTAATTCAAGCGAATCCTAAAGGTAGCTACCGGGTTTAACACCCCCACCCAGAATGTTCACTAGACGGAAGAGCTAGTGGGTGTGGTGTTTAGTACTTCGAAGTTTATATATTATACAAATGAGATGTTCTGTTTTTGGAGATATTTATGATGCGCATTATATGTTAAGGTCAGTTACCAATCCAGGAAATGAATGAAAAGTGAATGTTATGCATCGAGAGAATGATTTTATACACAGGTTATGTGTATGATAGTTTTGTACACGAGATATGTGTACGGTTACTAAGATTTATGAAAATGGTTTCGTACACGAGATAGGTGTACTGTATTTAACTCTTGTGGTCTATCAAAATGATGAATTTTATTATTTATGATAAACCTATGAACTCACCAACCTTTTGGTTGACACTTGAAAGCATGTTTATTCTCAGGTCTGAAAGAAATCTTCCGCTGTGCATTTTCTCATTTAGAGATATTACTTGGAGTCATTCATGACATATTTCAAAAGACGTTGCATTCGAGTCATTGAGTTCATCAAGATTATTACTAACTCAATTATAGTTGGATATATTATGAAATGGTATGCATGCCGTCAGCTTTCGGTGTAATAAAAGTTTGTCTTTTAAAAATGAATGCAATGTTTGTAAAATGTAACATATAGAGGTCAAGTACCTCTCAATGAAATCAACTATTATGAATCATTTATAATCGGTATGAACGGGTCCTTTCAGTTGGTATCATAGCGGTGGTCTTAGCGAACCAGGTCTTGCATTAGTGTGTCTAACTGATAGTTGTTTAGATGCATTAGTGAGTCTCGACTTCGACCGTGTCTGCATGTCAAAAGTTTTGCTTATCATTTCTTGTCGAAAATTACCTGCTTATCATCCTTAGGAAATTACCTACTTATCATTCTTAGTCTAGATACGTTTTACTGCATTGACTGCATGAATAGTGCATAGACAAAATTCATATCTTAGCGTATCTGCTAATTCATATCTTAGCGTATCTGTTACTGTAAACTTTGCCTAGTATATTCCGTGAATTCCTCCGTAATCTACAAAATCTTTTGTTCTATATATATAGATATTCTATATAATTAGAATATCATCCGATATCCGAAAATCATTTCATATCAAAAAAATCCTTTATCTAACCATGCAAGATGAATTCTGCAACCAGTTCGAGTTCCTCGAACTTCGACAGCTCTTCCGATATGAATTTTCACTCGAGATCCGAAAGCAGTGTAATCAAAATGGACCAACCATCCAGCCATCATCAATTCTGGATGTATTGGGGATGGGTTCGTAGTTGGCTTAATCAATGAAGACGAGAATAAGTCGATCCTTTCCACCAACCGAATTCACCTCTTGACGAAGAACCTGAAGCACTTACCGGCGAACCTGTTCGTAATACCATTTTCTCTCTCATTTTCAGAATATCTCGTCATGATTATATACTATCTCCAATTCTAAATCCTATTCATCCGCTCGTTCCAACCGACAATCATCCCGGAGTAATAGCAGAAGCCAACGAGCTTCGGGCCCGAGTTGTAGCTTTGGAAAATATGGTGCAAAACGTACCAGCTTCAGTAACGTCACCAGCATTAACAGTACCATTACCACCAACAACAACATCCGCATCACACGTCTCAACATCACAATCTATACTTTGAACATCAACATCATACGCACCATAGATACCAAGGAGTACCAACAACAATGAACGATGAAGTATTGATCCATAACTTCATTGAAGAAATATTCTGCGAAGAATATGTGGTTCCTAATAGTTTTAGAGATTACTTATTCTAGCTCAAACCGAAAATCATATGAGTTTAATATCATATTAACTCATTAAATCCATGATTAAATCTGAAGAAAATATATATGTATATATATATATATATTTTCATAAAGACTGTAATTAAAAGTTCTTTTGTACAAACTGCTAATGGTGAAAATATTTTAACGGGTAGGTAATACCCGAGGAATACTTAGATTTCACATTAATAAGTTACACTGTACATTCTTCAAATCCGATTCAACAATCATTTACTATCCTACTTACAACCACAGATATACGTATCCGTTCACCAAAGAATAACCATTTTCATTCAAATTTAATTTCATATTCGGATTTTGACTGATCAAAATCCAAGTCAAGATTTAACAAAAGACATCACTTTTAGATTCCTACATCTTTCAAAGCCATTCTTTGAATCCAAAACTGTGCCAGATCCATTGGCGTGTTATTACCGAAAATAACTTTACAATACCTTTCCAAAATTAGCCAATTTTGTCACAGCCCCAGCAAATCAACTTCGACTTTCATTCGGATTAACCTTATTATAACTTTGATATATAAGTTTGCCACTTGATTTCATCTTAAACAATCATTCGTATCTTGACGATTACCATCAGCGTTTAATCATCTAAAAACACAATTCTCTTGAAACCACCTCGGATTGATAACCGAGGATTCAAATATGGTAGCATTAAATGCAGAGGAAACAACAAAAGTGTAGATGGTATAAATGGCCAAGAGTTTGATGATAAAGAATGGAGTATTAGGAACGCTCGATAGAAAATTTGGTACTGAAAAACGGATTGAGCTAACCATGAAAGAGACCAAGGACTAATACAAGGACCAAACCCTATATTCAAAGAATTCAGGTAATTTTGGATCTGAAGAAATCTTTAGAGAATATCTTGCTCCGAAGTCATGTTAAAATCTTGCGAAAAAATTTTCTTCATCAACCTTCGAACTTAGAAATTCCAAAATATCATCATAAATATCTTCGATATTTCTGAGGATATTTTCATAAATATTCTTGTCCGAAATTATCTACCTCTTCGTGTTTTCTGTATTTCATTATATTGGAAACTTCTGTAAAATCTAAGTATAAATTATGAATGAATTGTGAAAAAGTGTTTGAAATTGAAGCATGGGTTAGTATATTATAATGACGCCCGACCAACGTGATTATATTACAGTAAGTCATCCTGAGTTTCTAATGGAACGTGATGATTCACAGATTATAACGTCATCATGTACTATGTTACACGACTCTTACATTCTATCTAATCTATAAACATATCAAGAACATATTTTCTTGATAGTTCTATCTTTTCTCTTGAATTCTGGAAATTTAACCAATCAATATCGTGCTATTACAATCTCTCTCTTGAAACATTAGTCATGTTTATTCGAAACTTCATACCTACGAATTCTGGACCATTATTCACTTGACTTAAAGTCGGGAAGAGAAAACAAAAGGATGGAACTCTAAAATATAAAGGAAACGAAGGGAGTAGATTTATAGTGAAATATCCGACAGAGCAATCAAAACAGATTATCGCATTTAACCAAAGAAGATCTTAATTTCCTTATTCAACGAAGAATCAAATATTTTAGATTTCGAAGATTTTCTTTTAAATCCCTTGAATTTCGGAAATCAACCTTGTCTACGTCAAAAGATATGACGAAACTTTACCCTTCTTATTTCACTCTTTTGTGATAGCTTCACTCGTACTCTTCGAGCAATCGAATTGTCTTATTCATATTACCCTATGGTGATAAAACTCTATTTATCGACTCATATTCGTCACGAAAACATTCTTTTTGTTATCCATGATCATCCCACTCAAATTTCGGGACGAAATTTCTTTAACGGGTAGGTGCTGTGACGACCCGGAAAATTTCGACCAATTTTAAATCAAACTTTCGATACGATTTAATATCCTTGACACGATAAGCAAAGTCTGATAGGTTGAGTCTCAAAATTTTTGAACTGTTTATATGGATTCAGTTAACCTTAGACTATTCCCGACGATTCACGAATAATTATTTTTAAATAAATGTGTATATATATGTATGAATTCTATACATAAATAGTATTGTAATCAATAACAATTAAAGATTCAATACTAAATAGGATAAAATTAATAAATTGTATTACGAGTTTGAATATAAATGTTATATTAATATTATATTCATTACTTTCATTATTATTATTATTAATATTAATATTAATAGTGTATCATTAATATTATTATATAATATATATATACATATACATATATAGAAATTTGATATATATACAAATTGTTATAGCATTGTTATTACTAATATTATTATTATCATTAATAATATTAGAGTTAGTACAATTAGTATTATTATTAATATTAATATCAGTATTAGTAATATTATTATTTCCAATATACAATATATAAATATGAAAATTTGATATGTATGATTTGTTATATTTATTAATTATTATTAAACTTATCCTTTTATTTTTAAATCCTTAATAATATTATCTATTATTATTATTATTAATATTATTAACGCTATTATTAACAATTATCAATATACTTGATATTAAGAATTTGTATTATTCATTTTAGTATTATTTATAATATTAGAAGTAATTATTATTATTAATTTACTTTTATATTTATTTAATTACATAAAATATATAAAGAAATTAACAGATGGTACGATATTATTACACATATCTATCATACTATATATGATTTACAAAATTCGTACAATCAAGGATCCAATCACTGAACACATCCAAATTCTGTTAGCTATCAACTTCCCCTTTAAATTTTCTAATATATTTCGGTACTGAGCGAATGATTCTTGTCGAGTTTGTTAAGCTATAAAACAAACGGGTCGTATCATCTTTACAGCTTCAAATATTCGTTACAATACATAATGTTAACCATTAATGAAATTTGAATGGAGGAGGAGAAGAATCAAACAAATGAATACAAAATTTGTTACCTATCAATATCAGTAAATCGTACGAATCTGTTTCCAATCTCTTTCTACTTTTATTTCTTTGTTTCCTTCTTCATGGATTGATTCCATATGTCGAACACACTTTCTTTATATAACATACGTCGGCCTCAAATTGTGGAGGAAGTTATTCGATTTCTCCATCACTCTGCTTTTCTGTAAAAACCAACAACGAGAAACATCACCCTTTTCAACCAAAATACCCCAATACCACAAAACTGATATAACCTTCTTCTTCTATTCCTTTTCGCTGCAAAATCACCCTTTTCATTTCACATCATCCACATAACCTTTGATTAATGAAAACCCACCGTTTTTATAGTTTTCTTCGACAAACGATACATAGAATTTAGACTTCTGTGGGTGCTTCTACAGTCGAATGTTCTTGTTTATAGCAGCTAACCTCACTTTTAATTACAAGTGATTCGGTACCAACTTTATATTATGGTGAGTGAATTATGTTGGTCACATAATTGAAGGGTAGATGATATAGTGGCCATTACAAACCGTCCCTGCCTCATAATGAAATGATCAAATATTGGTATGATCACAAAATGTTACTAAGTAGGATTTTTTTTAAAAACAAATTAGCCGACCAAGAAAAAGTGACGATTCTTTTTTAAAAAGGTAATTACGCATGATTAGAAGCAAGTGGAATTTGAATACAAACAAATGTTGATGAGTTGATATTATGGTTCAATTACTTCTGCTACTGTCGGTCCTTTTCTGTTTAAATAATACGACCTCAAACCAACAACTACATATTAATTGTGGGCCGAATATGGTTTAGCTACTATGGTGGTCTCCCGCAAAAATATTTATACTACGAACAAAGAGTGCATGCTTTTTTTTTATATATTGTCACTTATTGATAATGAATTGCAAGTGGAATATTAGTCCTAGTGGCCGACCAAGTGAGAAACTTGAATTGAAGCTGGAAATTTAATCATACCCAAGGACAAATCATTAAAGTCACGGTGTGACTTGTGATGATTTATATTTTTCTCCTTTGACTATCTTTTAAACGATACATATATTTGAGTTGTGACAAACAAAGGTGGTGGGGAAACATGACATAAAAGTGAAGGGAAGGGACGATTAATATGCGAATAAGAAATGATAAAGGATGATGATGATGAGCGATGAGGATGAACCGAATTTCGTTTATTTGCTGCTCGTTAAATTCTGCTCTCAACAAGTTGAGTTATACTTTAAATATTAAAGGACTTGGGCTACTGGTAATTAATTGGGCCGAGTAAGATATGATTCCAGTTGAACCTGGAATTAAGTAGTTGGGCTATAGAGTGGGCCTGAGGGATTTATTTGGAATGAATTTGAGCCGTGATATTATAAGGACTTGAATACGTTTGAGTTAATACGAGGAAAGTTGATATAATTTGATGATGATTAGTGATGTGGTTGATAAACGAAAATGATGATGATGTTGAGATGAAAATTGAAGAAAGATTAGGATTAGAAAATGAAAGGGAAACAAATTACATTCGAGTTAAATGTAGTTAAGGTTTGATTTATTCAGAAAAATAGAAACGGATCAATGGTTAAGAGTGTTACCGGGTTAGCGGGACGTCGCGGGTTCAAACCCGGACTTGGGCATATTATTTTGGATTACTTCTTTGAGGTTCGTGAATCTGAGGCTAACCCTGCATTGTTCAGTATCGTTGTATGCATATTTTTACTACAAAATATTGTATTGTGTGTTCATTTGATTCCTTTTTACTCTTTACATTTTTGGGACAGAGAATACATGCGTTGCTTTATAACTGATTTATAATTGTTTTATTAAATGCTTTTACAATCTATATTTTTGGAATACATGCGATGCTTTTATAAATGTTTGACGAGATAGACACAAGCAAAACATTCCTCGAATGAATTATTATGCAGACAGAAGTTCTGTTGTTTATTATTGAATTAGTTGGACGTGATAATTGCCACTAATTGTTGTGAATATTTTCCCCTGATTATTATTGCTTGGTAACCTAAGAATTAGAATCAGGTATGGCCCTAATTCACGCGAATCCTAAAGGTAACTACTGAAATGTCCCGTTCTTATTGATTAAAAACGTTCCATATTAATTGTTTTCGTTGCGAGGTTTTGACCTCTATATGAGACGTTTTTCAAAGACTGCATTCATTTTTAAAATAAACCATAACCTTTATTTCATAAATAAAGGTTTAAAAAGCTTTACGTAGATTATCAAATAATGATAATCTAAAATATCCTGTTTACACACGACCATTACATAATGGTTTACAATACAAATATGTTACATCGAAATCAGTTTCTTGAATGCAGTTTTTACACAATATCATACAAACATGGACTCCAAATTTTGTCCTTATTTTAGTATGCAACAGCGGAAGCTCTTAATATTCACCTGAGAATAAACATGCTTTAAACGTCAACAAAAATGTTGGTGAGTTATAGGTTTAACCTATATATATCAAATCGTAGCAATAGACAACAAGATTTCATATTTCAATACACAAATCCCATACATAGAGATAAAAATCATTCATATGGTGAACACCTGGTAACCGACATTAACAAGATGCATATATAAGAATATCCCCATCATTCCGGGACACCCTTCGGATATGATATAAATTTCGAAGTACTAAAGCATCCGGTACTTTGGATGGGGTTTGTTAGGCCCAATAGATCTATCTTTAGGATTCGCGTCAATTAGGGTGTCTGTTCCCTAATTCTTAGATTACCAGACTTAATAAAAAGGGGCATATTCGATTTTGATAATTCAACCATAGAATGTAGTTTCAAGTACTTGTGTCTATTTTGTAAATCATTTATAAAACCTGCATGTATTCTCATCCCAAAAATATTAGATTTTAAAAGTGGGACTATAACTCACTTTCACAGATTTTTACTTCGTCGGGAAGTAAGACTTGGCCACTGGTTGATTCACGAACCTATAACAATATATACATATATATCAAAGTATGTTCAAAATATATTTACAACACTTTTAATATATTTTGATGTTTTAAGTTTATTAAGTCAGCTGTCCTCGTTAGTAACCTACAACTAGTTGTCCACAGTTAGATGTACAGAAATAAATCGATAAATATTATCTTGAATCAATCCACGACCCAGTGTATACGTATCTCAGTATTGATCACAACTCAAACTATATATATTTTGGAATCAACCTCAACCCTGTATAGCTAACTCCAACATTCACATATAGAGTGTCTATGGTTGTTCCGAAATATATATAGATGTGTCGACATGATAGGTCGAAACATTGTATACGTGTCTATGGTATCTCAAGATTACATAATATACAATACAAGTTGATTAAGTTATGGTTGGAATAGATTTGTTACCAATTTTCTCGTAGCTAAAATGAGAAAAATTATCCAATCTTGTTTTACCCATAACTTCTTCATTTTAAATCCGTTTCGAGTGAATCAAATTGCTATGGTTTCATATTGAACTCTATTTTATGAATCTAAACAGAAAAAGTATAGGTTTATAGTCGGAAAAATAAGTTACAAGTCGTTTTTGTAAAGGTAGTCATTTCAGTCGAAAGAACGACGTCTAGATGACCATTTTAGAAAACATACTTCCACTTTGAGTTTAACCATAATTTTTGGATATAGTTTCATGTTCATAATAAAAATCATTTTCTCAGAATAACAACTTTTAAATCAAAGTTTATCATAGTTTTTAATTAACTAACCCAAAACAGCCCGCGGTGTTACTACGACGGCGTAAATCCGGTTTTACGGTGTTTTTCGTGTTTTCAGGTTTTAAATCATTAAGTTAGCATATCATATAGATATAGAACATGTGTTTAGTTGATTTTAAAAGTCAAGTTAGAAGGATTAACTTTTGTTTGCGAACAAGTTTAGAATTAACTAAACTATGTTCTAGTGATTACAAGTTTAAACCTTCGAATAAGATAGCTTTATATGTATGAATCGAATGATGTTATGAACATCATTACTACCTTAAGTTCCTTGGATAAACCTACTGGAAAAGAGAAAAATGGATCTAGCTTCAATGGATCCTTGGATGGCTCGAAGTTCTTGAAGCAAAATCATGACACGAAAACAAGTTCAAGTAAGATCATCACTTGAAATAAGATTGTTATAGTTATAGAAATTGAACCAAAGTTTGAATATGATTATTACCTTGTATTAGAATGATAATCTACTGTAAGAAACAAAGATTTCTTGAGGTTGGATGATCACCTTACAAGATTGGAAGTGAGCTAGCAAACTTGAAAGTATTCTTGATTTTATGAAACTAGAACTTTTGGAATTTATGAAGAACACTTAGAACTTGAAGATAGAACTTGAGAGAGATCAATTAGATGAAGAAAATTGAAGAATGAAAGTGTTTGTAGGTGTTTTTGGTCGTTGGTGTATGGATTAGATATAAAGGATATGTAATTTTGTTTTCATGTAAATAAGTCATGAATGATTACTCATATTTTTGTAATTTTATGAGATATTTCATGCTAGTTGCCAAATGATGGTTCCCACATGTGTTAGGTGACTCACATGGGCTGCTAAGAGCTGATCATTGGAGTGTATATACCAATAGTACATACATCTAAAAGCTGTGTATTGTACGAGTACGAATACAGGTGCATACGAGTAGAATTGTTGATGAAACTAAACGAGGATGTAATTGTAAGCATTTTTGTTAAGTAGAAGTATTTTGATAAGTGTATTGAAGTCTTTCAAAAGTGAATAAATACATATTAAAACACTACATGTATATACATTTTAACTGAGTCGTTAAGTCATCGTTAGTCGTTACATGTAAGTGTTGTTTTGAAACCTTTAGGTTAACGATCTTGTTAAATGTTGTTAACCCAATGTTTATAATATCAAATGAGATTTTAAATTATTATATTATCATGATATTATCATGTATGAATATCTCTTAATATGATATATATACATTAAATGTCTTTACAACGATAATCGTTACATATATGTCTCGTTTAAAAATCATTAAGTTAGTAGTCTTGTTTTTACATATGTAGTTCATTGTTAATATACTTAATGATATGTTTACTTATCATAGTATCATGTTAACTATATATATATATCCATATATATGTCATCATATAGTTTTTACAAGTTTTAACGTTCGTGAATCACCGGTCAACTTGGGTGGTCAATTGTCTATATGAAACATATTTCAATTAATCAAGTCTTAACAAGTTTGATTGCTTAACATGTTGGAAACATTTAATCATGTAAATATCAATCTCAATTAATATATATAAACATGGAAAAGTTCGGGTCACTACAGTACCTACCCGTTAAATAAATTTCGTCCCGAAATTTTAAGCTGTTGAAGGTGTTGACGAATCTTCTGGAAATAGATGCGGGTATTTCTTCTTCATCTGATCTTCATGCTCCCAGGTGAACTCGAGTCCTCTACGAGCATTCCATCGAACCTTAACAATTGGTATCTTGTTTTGCTTAAGTCTTTTAACCTCACGATCCATTATTTCGACGGGTTCTTCGATGAATTGAAGTTTTTCGTTGATTTGGATTTCATCTAACGGAATAGTGAGATCTTCTTTAGCAAAACATTTCTTCAAATTCGAGACGTGGAAAGTGTTATGTAC
Organism: Rutidosis leptorrhynchoides; assembly: GCF_046630445.1. Classification (NCBI taxonomy): domain Eukaryota; kingdom Viridiplantae; phylum Streptophyta; class Magnoliopsida; order Asterales; family Asteraceae; genus Rutidosis; species Rutidosis leptorrhynchoides. Next base: position 199,648,055 of record NC_092338.1, read on the forward strand.
AGCCGCGAGTTGTTGAGGTAACTCTAGTCGGTAAGCTACTGGTCCGACACGATCAATAATCTTGAATGGTCCAATATACCTTGGATTTAATTTCCCTCGTTTACCAAATCGAACAACGCCTTTCCAAGGTGCAACTTTAAGCATGACCATCTCTCCAATTTCAAATTCTATATCTTTTCTTTTAATGTCAGCGTAGCTCTTTTGTCGACTTTGGGCGGTTTTCAACCGTTGTTGAATTTGGATGATCTTCTCGGTAGTTTCTTGTATAATCTCTGTACCCGTAATCTGTCTATCCCCCACTTCACTCCAACAAATCGGAGACCTACACTTTCTACCATAAAGTGCTTCAAACGGCGCCATCTCAATGCTTGAATGGTAGCTGTTGTTGTAGGAAAATTCTGCTAACGGTAGATGTCGATCCCAACTGGTTCCGAAATCAATAACACATGCTCGTAGCATGTCTTCAAGCGTTTGTATCGTCCTTTCGCTCTGCCCATCAGTTTGTGGATGATAGGCAGTACTCATGTCTAGACGAGTTCCTAATGCTTGCTGTAATGTCTGCCAGAATCTTGAAATAAATCTGCCATCCCTATCAGAGATAATAGAGATTGGTATTCCATGTCTGGAGACGACTTCCTTCAAATACAGTCGTGCTAACTTCTCCATCTTGTCATCTTCTCTTATTGGCAGGAAGTGTGCTGATTTGGTGAGACGATCAACTATTACCCAAATAGTATCAAAACCACTTGCAGTCCTTGGCAATTTAGTGATGAAATCCATGGTAATGTTTTCCCATTTCCATTCCGGGATTTCGGGTTGTTGAAGTAGACCTGATGGTTTCTGATGCTCAGCTTTGACCTTAGAACACGTCAAACATTCTCCTACGTATTTAGCAACATCGGCTTTCATACCCGGCCACCAAAAATGTTTCTTGAGATCCTTGTACATCTTCCCCGTTCCAGGATGTATTGAGTATCTGGTTTTATGAGCTTCTCTAAGTACCATTTCTCTCATATCTCCAAATTTTGGTACCCAAATCCTTTCAGCCCTATACCGGGTTCCGTCTTCCCGAATATTAAGATGCTTCTCCGATCCTTTGGGTATTTCATCCTTTAAATTTCCCTCTTTTAAAACTCCTTGTTGCGCCTCCTTTATTTGAGTAGTAATGTTATTATGAATCATTATATTCATAGATTTTACTCGAATGGGTTCTCTGTCCTTCCTGCTCAAGGCATCGGCTACCACATTTGCCTTCCCCGGGTGGTAACGAATCTCAAAGTCGTAATCATTCAATAATTCAATCCACCTACGCTGCCTCATATTCAGTTGTTTCTGATTAAATATGTGTTGAAGACTTTTGTGGTCGGTATATATAATACTTTTGACCCCATATAAGTAGTGCCTCCAAGTCTTTAATGCAAAAACAACCGCGCCTAATTCCAAATCATGGGTCGTATAATTTTGTTCGTGAATCTTCAATTGTCTAGATGCATAAGCAATCACCTTCGTTCGTTGCATTAATACACAACCGAGACCTTGCTTTGATGCATCACAATAAATCACAAAATCATCATTCCCTTCAGGCAATGACAATATAGGTGCCGTAGTTAGATTTTTCTTCAATAACTGAAACGCTTTCTCTTGTTCATCATTCCATTCAAATTTATTCCCTTTATGCGTTAATGCAGTCAAGGGTTTTGCTATTCTGGAAAAGTCTTAGATGAACCTTCTGTAGTAACCAGCTAGTCCTAAAAACTGGCGTATGTGTTTCGGAGTTTTTGGGGTTTCCCACTTTTCAACAGTTTCTATCTTTGCCGGATCCACCTTAATACCTTCTTTGTTCACTATGTGACCGAGGAATTGAACTTCTTCCAACCAAAATGCACACTTTGAAAACTTAGCGTACAATTCTTCCTTCCTCAATACTTCTAACACCTTTCTCAAATGTTCACCGTGTTCTTGGTCATTCTTTGAGTAAATAAGTATGTCATCAATGAAAACAATGACAAACTTGTCAAGGTATGGTCCACACACTCGGTTCATAAGGTCCATGAACACATCTGGTGCATTAGTTAAACCAAACGGCATGACCATAAACTCGTAATGACCGTAACGTGTTCTGAAAGCAGTCTTTGGAATATCATCTTCTTTCACCCGCATTTGATGATACCCGGAACGTAAGTCAATCTTTGAATAAACAGATGAGCCTTGTAGTTGATCAAATAAGTCATCGATTCTCGGGAGTGGGTAGCGGTTCTTGATGGTAAGTTTGTTCAACTCTCGGTAGTCGATACACAACCTGAATGTACCATCTTTCTTCTTGACAAACAAAACAGGAGCTCCCCACGGTGATGTGCTTGGTCGAATGAAACCACGCTCTAAAAGTTCTTGTAATTGGCTTTGTAGTTCTTTCATCTCTCTGGGTGCGAGTCTGTAAGGAGCACGAGCTATTGGTGCAGCTCCTGGTACAAGATCTATTTGAAATTCAACGGATCGATGTGGGGGTAATCCCGGTAATTCTTTCGGAAATACATCAGGAAATTCTTTTGCGACGGGAACATCATTGATGCTCTTTTCTTCAGTTTGTATTTTCTCGACGTGTGCTAGAACAGCATAGCAACCTTTTCTTATTAGTTTTTGTGCCTTCAAATTACTAATAAGATGTAGCTTCGTGTTGCCCTTTTCTCCGTACACCATTAAGGGTTTTCCTTTTTCTCGTATAATGCGAATTGCATTTTTGTAACAAACGATCTCCGCTTTCACTTCTTTCAACCAGTCCATACCGATTATCACATCAAAACTCCCTAACTCTACTGGTATCAAATCAATCTTAAATGTTTCGCTAACCAGTTTAATTTCTCGATTCCGACATATATTATCTGCTGAAATTAATTTACCATTTGCTAATTCGAGTAAAAATTTACTATCCAAAGGCGTCAATGGACAACTTAATTTAGCACAAAAATCTCTACTCATATAGCTTCTATCCGCACCCGAATCAAATAAAACGTAAGCAGATTTATTGTCAATAAGAAATGTACCCGTAACAAGCTCTGGGTCTTCCTGTGCCTCTGCCGCATTAATATTGAAAACTCTTCCACGGCCTTGTCCATTCGTGTTCTCCTGGTTCGGGCAATTTCTAATAATGTGGCCCGGTTTTCCACATTTATAACAAACTACATTGGCATAACTTGCTCCGACACTACTTGCTCCACCATTACTCGTTCCGACACCATTTGTTCCTTTCGTTCTATTAACCCCTGGTCCGTAGACTTCACACTTCGCCGCGCTATGACCATTTCTTTTACACTTGTTGCAAAATTTGGTGCAGAACCCCGAGTGATACTTTTCACACCTTTGGCATAGCTGCTTCTGATTGTTGTTGTTGTTGCGGTTATTATTGTTGTTGGGATGATTGTTGTAGTTGCTGTTGTTGTTGTTGTTGTTGTTGTTGGGCCGTTTGTTGTAGTTGCGATTGATGTTGCGATTGTTGGGATAATTGTTGCGATTATTGTTGTAATTGCTGTTGTTGTTGTATTGGTGATTCTTATCACCGTTTTCCTCCCACTTTCTTTTGACTTGCTTCACATTGGCCTCTTCAGCAGTCTGTTCTTTAATTCTTTCTTCAATCTGGTTCACTAGTTTGTGAGCCATTCTACATGCCTATTGTATGGAGGCGGGCTCGTGTGAACTTATATCTTCTTGGATTCTTTCCGGTAATCCTTTCACAAACGCGTCGATCTTCTCTTCCTCATCTTCGAATGCTCCCTGACACAATAGGCACAATTCTGTGAATCGTCTTTCGTACGTGGTAATATCAAATCCTTGGGTTCGTAACCCTCTAAGTTCTGTCTTGAGCTTATTGACCTCGGTTCTAGGACGGTACTTTCGTTCATCAAGTGCTTGAATGCTGACCACGGTAGTGCGTACGCATCGTCTTGTCCCACTTGCTCTAGATAGGTATTCCACCATGTTAACGCAGAACCTGTGAAGGTATGCGTAGCGTACTTTACTTTGTCCTCTTCAGTACACTTACTTATGGCAAACACCGATTCGACCTTCTCGGTCCACCGTTTCAATCCGATCGGTCCTTCGGTTCCATCAAATTCCAAAGGTTTGCAGGCAGTGAATTCTTTGTAGGTGCATCCTACACGATTTCCTGTACTGCTAGATCCAAGGTTATTGTTGGTATGTAGCGCAGCCTGTACTGCGGCTATGTTTGAAGCTAGAAAAGTACGGAATTCCTCTTCATTCATATTCACGGTGTGTCGAGTAGTCGGTGCCATTTCCTTCAAAATAGTTAAATGGAACAAGTTAATCATACAGAATATTAAGAGTAGTTAATAGTATTTCGTAGCATAATATGAACTCATTTATAAAAGCTTTTTCTTCATATTAGCGTTTTATAAGTTTAAATTCGGGTAGTACCTACCCGTTAAGTTCATACTTAGTAGCTAATATACAATTCAACTACTACAATTCTATATGAAAAACTGATTATAATAATATTTCGCGTTCAAACTTTTACACAACATTTTACAAACTTACAATACCGCTTATTTTACATATAGCATGAAATATAGCACACAATAAATTTGATACAAGATGGTTGTGAAGATAATTCTAGCTAGTACACAAGTCATGCATTCGGGTTTTACTAGGACTACTTCCCATCCTTGGTCTTGTGGAACATAACCGTTATGGCCGTTGATAAGACAGCGTGTTGTAACGTCGTTAAAGGGACGAGGGTTACGTAATGTCCAACAGTCCCGTAACAATCTAAAAACCTCATTTCTTACCCCAATTACCGACTGCGTCACTTGTGGGAACGTTTTGTTTAATAGTTGTAGCCCGATGTTCTTGTTCTCACTTTGGTGAGAAGCGAACATTACTAATCCGTAAGCATAACATGCTTCTTTATGTTGCATGTTAGCCGCTTTTTCTAAATCACGAAGTCCAATATTCGGATATATTGAGTCAAAATAATTTCTTAACCCATTGCGTAAAATAGCATTTGGGTTCCCCGCAATATATGCGTCAAAGTAAACACATCGTAACTTATGGATTTCCCAATGTGATATCCCCCATCTTCCGAACGAAAGCCTTTTATAAACCAAGGCATTCTTGGAACGTTCTTCGAATGTCTTACAAACTGATCTCGCCTTAAATAGTTGTGCCAAAGAATTCTGACCGACTCTAGACACGATTTCATCAATCATGTCTCCGGGTAGGTCTATTAAAATATTGGGTTGTCTATCCATTTTGTGTTTTTATACTGTAAAATAGACAAGAGTTAGATTCATAAAAAAAAAATACTTACTAATACAAGCAATTTTTACATATATCATAAAGCATAAGCACACTATATTACATATATTACACCACACGAATACAACTATCTTATTCCGACTCGCTTGTTTCTTCTTCTTCGGTTTTGGTTCGTTTTGCCAAGTTTCTAGGGATATATGATGTTCCCCTAATACGAGCCGTCGTGATCCACATTGGTTTAGAAAAACCTGGTGGTTTAGAGGTTCCCGGGTCATTGTTACAACTTAAGGACTTCGAGGGTTGACGATACATATAAAGTTCATCGGGGTTGGAATTAGATTTCTCTATTTTTATTCCCTTTCCCTTATTATTTTCTTTTGCCTTTTTAAATTCAGTTGGGGTAATTTCTATAACATCATCGGAATTCTCGTCGGAATCCGATTCATCGGAGAATTGGTAATCCTCCCAATATTTTGCTTCCTTGGCGGAAACACCATTGACCATAATTAACCTTGGTCGGTTGGTTGAGGATTTTCTTTTACTTAACCGTTTTATTATTTCCCCCACCGGTTCTATTTCTTCATCCGGTTCCGATTCTTCTTCCGGTTCCGATTCTTCTTCCGGTTCCGACTCTTCTTCCGGTTCCTCTTCGGGAACTTGTGAATCAGTCCACGAATCATTCCAATTTACATTTGACTCTTCATTAATATTAGGTGAGTCAATGGGACTTGTTCTAGAGGTAGACATCTATCACATAATATCAAACGCGTTAAGAGATTAATATATCACATAATATTCACATGTTAAAAATATATAGTTTCCAACAAAATTTGTTAAGCAATCATTTTTCAAGTAAACACGGTCGAAGTCCAGACTCACTAATGCATCCTAACAAACTCGATAAGACACACTAATGCAAAATTCTGGTTCTCTAAGACCAACGCTCGGATACCAACTGAAATGTCCCGTTCTTATTGATTAAAAACGTTCCATATTAATTGATTTCGTTGCGAGGTTTTGACCTCTATATGAGACGTTTTTCAAAGACTGCATTCATTTTTAAAACAAACCATAACCTTTATTTCATAAATAAAGGTTTAAAAAGCTTTACGTAGATTATCAAATAATGATAATCTAAAATATCCTGTTTACACACGACCATTACATAATGGTTTACAATACAAATATGTTACATCGAAATCAGTTTCTTGAATGCAGTTTTTACACAATATCATACAAACATGGACTCCAAATCTTGTCCTTATTTTAGTATGCAACAGCGGAAGCTCTTAATATTCACCTGAGAATAAAAATGCTTTAAACGTCAACAAAAATGTTGGTGAGTTATAGGTGTAACCTATATATATCAAATCGTAGCAATAGACCACAAGATTTCATATTTCAATACACAAATCCCATACATAGAGATAAAAATCATTCATATGGTGAACAACTGGTAACCGACATTAACAAGATGCATATATAAGAATATCCCCATCATTCCGGGACACCCTTCGGATATGATATAAATTTCGAAGTACTAAAGCATCCGGTACTTTGGATGGGGTTTGTTAGGCCCAATAGATCTATCTTTAGGATTCGCGTCAATTAGGGTGTCTGTTCCCTAATTCTTAGATTACCAGACTTAATAAAAAGGGGCATATTCGATTTTGATAATTCAACCATAGAATGTAGTTTCAAGTACTTGTGTCTATTTTGTAAATCATTTATAAAACCTGCATGTATTCTCATCCCAAATATATTAGATTTTAAAAGTGGGACTATAACTCACTTTCACAGATTTTTACTTCGTCGGGAAGTAAGACTTGGCCACTGGTTGATTCACGAACCTATAACAATATATACATATATATCAAAGTATGTTCAAAATATATTTACAACACTTTTAATATATTTTGATGTTTTAAGTTTATTAAGTCAGCTGTCCTCGTTAGTAACCTACAACTAGTTGTCCACAGTTAGATGTACAGAAATAAATCGATAAATATTATCTTAAATCAATCCACGACCCAGTGTATACGTATCTCAGTATTGATCACAACTCAAACTATATATATTTTGGAATCAACCTCAACCCTGTATAGCTAACTCCAACATTCACATATAGAGTGTCTATGGTTGTTCCGAAATATATATAGATGTGTCGACATGATAGGTCGAAACATTGTATACGTGTCTATGGTAACTCAAGATTACATAATATATACAATACAAGTTGATTAAGTTATGGTTGGAATAGATTTGTTACCAATTTTCACGTAGCTAAAATGAGAAAAATTATCCAATCTTGTTTTACCCATAACTTCTTCATTATAAATCCGTTTTGAGTGAATCAAATTGCTATGGTTTCATATTGAACTCTATTTTATGAATCTAAACAGAAAAAGTATAGGTTTATAGTCGGAACAATAAGTTACAAGTCATTTTTGTAAAGGTAGTCATTTTAGTCGAAAGAACGACGTCTAGATGACCATTTTAGAAAACATACTTCCACTTTGAGTTTAACCATAATTTTTGGATATAGTTTCATGTTCATAATAAAAATCATTTTCTTAGAATAACAACTTTTAAATCAAAGTTTATCATAGTTTTTAATTAACTAACCCAAAACAGCCCGCGGTGTTACTACGACGGCGTAAATCCGGTTTTACGGTGTTTTTCGTGTTTTCAGGTTTTAAATCATTAAGTTAGAATATCATATAGATATAGAACATGTGTTTAGTTGATTTTAAAAGTCAAGTTAGAAGGATTAACTTTTGTTTGCGAACAAGTTTAGAATTAACTAAACTATGTTCTAGTGATTACAAGTTTAAACCTTCGAATAAGATAGCTTTATATGTATGAATCGAATGATGTTATGAACATCATTACTACCTTAAGTTCCTTGGATAAACCTACTGGAAAAGAGAAAAATGGATCTAGCTTCAATGGATCCTTGGATGGCTCGAAGTTCTTGAAGCAAAATCATGACACGAAAACAAGTTCAAGTAAGATCATCACTTGAAATAAGATTGTTATAGTTATAGAAATTGAACCAAAGTTTGAATATGATTATTACCTTGTATTAGAATGATAACCTACTATAAGAAACAAAGATTTCTTGAGGTTGGATGATCACCTTACAAGATTGAAAGTGAGCTAGCAAACTTGAAAGTATTCTTGATTTTATGAAACTAGAACTTTTGGAATTTATGAAGAACACTTAGAACTTGAAGATAGAACTTGAGAGAGATCAATTAGATGAATAAAATTGAAGAATTAAAGTGTTTGTAGGTGTTTTTGGTCGTTGGTGTATGGATTAGATATAAAGGATATGTAATTTTGTTTTCATGTAAATAAGTCATGAATGATTACTCATATTTTTGTAATTTTATGAGATATTTCATGCTAGTTGCCAAATGATGGTTCCTACATATGTTAGGTGACTCACATGGGCTGCTAAGAGCTGATCATTGAAGTGTATATACCAATAGTACATACATCTAAAAGTTGTGTATTGTACGAGTACGAATACGGGTGCATACGAGTAGAATTGTTGATGAAACTGAACGAGGATGTAATTGTAAGCATTTTTGTTAAGTAGAAGTATTTTGATAAGTGTATTGAAGTCTTTCAAAAGTGAATAAATACAAATTAAAACACTACATGTATATACATTTTAACTGAGTTGTTAAGTCATCGTTAGTCGTTACATGTAAGTGTTGTTTTGAAACCTTTAGGTTAACGATCTTGTTAAATGTTGTTAACCCAATGTTTATAATATCAAATGAGATTTTAAATTATTATATTATCATGATATTATCATGTATGAATATCTCTTAATATGATATATATACATTAAATGTCTTTACAACGATAATCGTTACATATATGTCTCGTTTAAAAATCATTAAGTTAGTAGTCTTGTTTTTACATATGTAGTTCATTGTTAATATACTTAATGATATGTTTACTTATAATAGTATCATGTTAACTATATATATATCCATATATATGTCATCATATAGTTTTTACAAGTTTTAACGTTCGTGAATCACCGGTCAACTTGGGTGGTCAATTGTCTATATGAAACATATTTCAATTAATCAAGTCTTAACAAGTTTGATTGCTTAACATGTTGGAAACATTTAATCATGTAAATATCAATCTCAATTAATATATATAAACATGGAAAAGTTCGGGTCACTACAGCTACCGGGTTTAACACCCCCACCCAGAATGTTCACTAGACGGAAGAGCTAGTGGGCGTGGTGTTTAGTACTTCGAAGTTTATATATTATACAAACGAGATGTTCTGTTTTTGAGGATATTATTGATGCGCATTATATGAAAAGGTCGATTACCATGCCAAGAAATGAATGAAAAGTGAATGTTATGTATCGAGAGAATGATTTTATACACAGGTTATGTGTATGATATTTTTGTACACGAGATATGTGTACGGTTACTAAGATTTATGAAAATGGTTTCGTACACGAGATAGGTGTACTGTATTTAAATCTTGTGGTCTATTAAAATGATGAATTTTATTATTTATGATAAACCTATGAACTCACCAACCTTTTGGTTGACACTTGAAAGCATGTTTATTCTCAGGTCTGAAAGAAATCTTCCACTGTGCATTTGCTCATTTAGAGATATTACTTGGAGTCATTCATGACAAATTTCAAAAGACGTTGCATTCGAGTCGTTGAGTTCATCAAGATTATTACTAAGTCAATTATAGTTGTATATATTATGAAATGGTATGCATGCCATCAACTTTCGATGTAATGAAAGTTTGTCTTTTAAAAATGAATGCAATGTTTGTAAAATGTATCATATAGAGGTCAAGTACCTCGCAATGAAATCAACTATTGTGAATCGTTTATAATCGATATGAACGGGTCCTTTCAGTATGTGCGAGTGTGCTATGATGTGACCCACGGAGCCGGTAGCATCATGGTACATGTGTTGTAGTGTGAACCTCGGAGCCGGTAGCACTATAGCACGGGTCGTTAAAGTGTGAACAACGGAGCCGGTAGCACTATAAAAGAGTATGACTCGAGTTGTGATGTGAACCACGGAGCCGGTAGCATCAAAGTGTAAACCATGGAGCCGGTAGCACTATAAAATGAGGTGTGAACCACGGAGCCGGAAGCACCGAAGTGTGAACCACGGAGCATGTAGTACTATAAAAGGGTATGACTCAAATGCATAGTGACGTGAACCACGAAGCCGGTAACGTCATAGCATTGTGTATGGTGTGAACCACGGAGCCGGTAGCACCATGACGCGTTTATGGTTAGCCATATAGTTTGTATATGTGTTGTTGTGTAGCATAATATATTATTTCGGTGAATATGCTATTGATTATGCTAGTGCGGTATTTGGAGGTTATTAGCTTATACTCGGAGTTTGTATGCTAATTGTTATATACTAGCTATATTATGTTGTGTGTAAGTGTATGCAAGTAGGTATATTATATATGTATGTGTATAACTATTGCATTCACTAAGCTTTAGCTTACCCTCTCATTGTTTACCTTTTTAGGCTCCGACGTGGAAAAGGGTAAAGTTATTCGCTTGGAATAGAAGTGGCTCTCGGGGGTTTTTGATTTTGGAAGTTCGGCCAAGATTTGGGTAGTTTAACCCCAAACACCATGCTCTAGTGTCGTTTGGAAATTATACTAGAACAGTCGAAGCTTATATTTTTGCACGGAACGTGTAATTCTGGCCGACGTGGGCTCGGCGATGTAAAACTTGTTTTGATGATGGAAATCTCTTAGTTTAACTTATTATGACACGTTGTGAAAAGGTTTTCGTTTAAAAGTATCAGGAAGCGGGTCTCACGCTCATGTAAGTTGGACCCCGGAGACTGCAAGCTTTAGTTCATTTGGATGCCGTCCAGATCCTCTGGACGCCGTCCAAGCCTTCTTTGCTGGACGCTGTCCAGATAACTGGACACCGTCCAGATGTGTTGAGTCAGAAAAGTTTTTTTTTTAGGCGTGTTTTTGAGATAACGAACTCAGGTCGTTACAAACTGACAAGTTCGTGTTTCTTCAATTCCTCATAAAAACTCATGTCTCAAGGCACTAAAAGATGGATATGGTTGCTGCTCTCAATGAGTTTGAGCGCCAAGAAGAAGTGGATATAGCCGTCAAGGTTTTAACTTGTTCCCTTTATAATCTGTTAAATTGTAACGACCCTGGATTTTCCAACGTTTAATTATTAATATTTATTATTAATACTTGTGTTCTAATAAATGTATTTTTATACATTTACTTGTTATCGTATTTAACTTTACTTGGCCCGACTTGTCTTTGTGACACACGAACTTTTCACGAATAATATTTTCGAATATTATTTACATTCATGATTAATTTTTATTAATCATTTTTAATTAACTAATGTTACTAGTTAATTTCTTGGGCTTTATTTGATTAATTGTTGCTTACTTGCTTAAGACTTGGGCTTTTATTATTGGATACATGTTAATGGACTTGGAAGCCCACCCTACACACTTAATGGATTAATTAGGAGCCCATCTAGTTACTTGTGATTATTAAGACTTAAGCAAGATTAATTAGTGAATGAAGAGACTTGTCACAAGCATGCTTGCACCAACCTCCCATGCACTTTAACTTTAATCTATTTTGAGCTCACACCACCTCCCAACACATGAAAGTGAAGCTTGACCTTTCCCCATTTGGCCTTAGGCCGTGAGTTTTAAAGCAAGGAAGGGAGAGTTCAAATTTATTTCTTGGTTACTTATTTGCTAGTTTCCTTTTCATTTTTACACACATAATACTTGCAACTTCTTCTCTCTTTCATTTTCTCTCTAAATTTGTAAGTTACAAGCTTTATTTGTCCTCTCTTTTTCTCTTTGAAACCAAAACATAAACATACATATCATCATCATTTTCTTGCTTTGTTACTTGTTCTTTATTGTTGATTACTTACTTGTTGTTTATCTTTGTTAAAGATCAAGTTCTATAACTTGTATCTTCATCTAATCTTGGTTACTTTCATCTTTTGTTGTAAAGAACTAAGAACAAAGAATCTAAACTTTCTAGTTTATGGTTCTACACTTAATATTTTAAAAGATTTAAAGTTCATGAGTTTTAAAATCATACTTGTATCCATGTTTGTAAATTTAAGGTTTACTTTCTTAAAGATCAAAGCCTTGGCTTGAATCTTTAAAGTATGAACAACCATGAACTTGTTACTTATAGATTTAATTTATGTCTTCATTTTATGTACTTTAAAGTTGAAATGTTGTTAAGTTGGTCAAGCATTACTAGTTAATCTTGATCTCATATTTCTTGAAATAAAAAGTTAACTTTGTAAGTTCAAGAACATGGAAGTATAACTTTCTAGTTATAACTTCATATACTTGTGTTGGATCTAAGTTTCTATAGCTTATGGTCTTCTAATTTTGTTGTAAACAAGAGCTTATGAGCTTACATACATTTTTCAAGTTGAAAATCTAAGTTTCATAACTTATGGTTTCATTAAAGTGTAGATCCAAGTTTTGTAACTTAGGATCTAACTTAAGAACACCAGATCTAGACTTTCTAGTCTAGGATCTTTAAAATCTAACTAAGATCTAAGTTCTACAACTTATGATCTTGATTATTTGGTTTACTTACAAGTTCAGAGCTTTATATTACTTTTATAACTCGTGTATGTGTCGGATCTAAGATCTTGATGTAACTTTGGTTCATCAACGTTCTTACAACTCTTAAGTGAGTTGTGCAACTTCTTAGACTTACACTAGTGTTATGATGGTCAAACATTGGGTAAGATAATGCAAACCCATCAACGAGTTGTACACTTGAAGCTATACGCATAAAGGATGAGAACCGTGATGAGCATCAAGCACCAAGAACCCACCGAAACAACTTTAGCTACTGTTTCTGAAACTGATCAGACTACCTGGGCTACTGTAAAGTTGATTTTCAGTTAGTTTGGTTCGAGTATATTATTTTCTGTTTAGACCTCGTCTTAATCCGGGTTACGGTTTAGGATCTATGGCCTCCCGAAAGTCACTACACCCTATTAACGTTGTGCTGAAATTTCTGACCTACTCACACTTAAACAATTGCCACGGTCAAACGAAGACGATTTTGGTTCTAAAAATTAGTCAGCCTCTAGGGGACTCATATACGGAGCCATGGCCACTGGTCTCACCTCATTTCAGTTTGTATAGAGGTCGTGGCGACTGAACGAAGTCAGCCTTTATTTCAAACCCTAGTATTGACTTAAAACTTACTTTACGCTTGTTGTTTAATGATGAATGATGATGGTACTTAAGACCTAATTTACATACTTTTAAACCTTTGGGAACGATTTACTGACTTAGTAACTTTTGACTTAGGTTGCGGACCTTCCGGACCAAACTACTTTGCTTACCTTTCTGCGTATCGACTTTTACCACTTTCCACTGTGAGTTATAGCATCCCTTTTTACTTTAACTATTTTGGGAACTGAGAAGACATGCACATTTTACGTTTTAAATACTAGGCACGAGTACTTAAACTTTATATATGTGTGGGTTATACAACGGCATAAACTTTCCCCTTAGCTCGGTAACGTTTAGTCATTTGTCTTTGAACCGGTGAACGCGAATCTTAGATATGGATCCATAGGGTTTGACATCCCCACTCGGGCTAGTAGCGCTAGCATTTAACGGGTGTTTAATACTTCGTAAACATACGTACTCACCAAGTGTACTTTTAGGGGGTGATAAACGTTAAGTTAGTTACCAAGTGCCCACGGTTAAACATATACTTTTCATACTGTTTTGAAATGCTGTTGAAGCACTGAAATCTAGTGGCCTACCTTACATTACTGTTATACTTAAACTATAGCTCACCAACCTTTGTGTTGACAATTTTAAGCATGTTTTTCTCAGGTGCTTAAGGTTTGCTTGCTTCCGCTGTACTAGTCATGCCTTGTAGACTCCCGCTGCGCTCATTAGAGATGTCATCGCATGAAACATTTTATCTTGCATTCAGACTTTGTTACTTTTGAAATGATGTATTTGTAACGACCTGTGGGTCACGTAGTATTATTGCCTGCTATTCGTAGGAGCATACTTTTGGTTGTTAAACATTTGACGTTGGTTAAAGCATCACCTTTTATCATGAATGCAAAGTTATTTTGAAACCGCATATAGTATTTGACCTTGTAATGATCCTGTTGTTGATGATTCGTACACGATGGTTTTGTACGGGGCATCACATTTGGTATCAGAGCATTGGTTGTAGGGAATTAGGTTGCATTAGTGAGTCTAGACCGGACCGAGTAGGATTCACTAATAGGACTAATCTACCACTTACTAGTTTACTTGTTTCCGCGAAACTTACTGCATGCTGCTGCTTACTTTTACTGCTATATGACGTATACTGCTACTCGATTTTCATTACTGCATGCTACTATCTACTTTCGATTGCATGATACTTCTATACGATTTGCTATTATTGCCATGCTATTTACTGCTATAGATGATCTAGACCGTTGTAGTTACTTTGCCTAATACGTGCTTGCTTTATGACTTACTGACATGGAAAAAGTTATTTTTCCTCATTCAAATGTCGGATATTCCACCTTTTATCATTTTGGAGAGCGACTCGGACTCATCGTCCACCTCACCTACCATTGTTGCTGACTCGAACCCGTCATCTACACCTTCCAGCGACTCCGGCGATTCATCCTCCGGAGCCATTAGCCATGCGCCCGGCCCAGTGATCCCCTCTGACGAAGCCGAGGACCTACAGGAGATTCCAGCTCCACTTGCCCAAGGACCCTCGGAGCCACATTACCATTCCGGTGGTGCTGTGATTCCCGCAGAACTTGGGGAAGGTCCGGTCCATAATGAGCATAACCATTGGTGCCGATGCCTTCCTGATGGACGTCTCGTGCCGATCCCGCCCTTTAGATACCGACTGATGATGGCCGCCCGAGGAGAGCCACCCGTGCAGCCACCCCCAGCCGATCTAGACGACCCATCATCCACCGACTCATCATCCGACGACTCATCCTACGACGACTCCAGTGACAAGGATTCTGATGAGTACCCTGATGAGGCACCCGTGCAGCCACCCTCTACCCCACCGAAGAAGCGGTATCGTTTCGACGGTACTGTTATTCCTGGGGTTAACGGAGGGAGATCATCCATTAACGAACATGGACTGAGGACTAGAGTTACCGCCCGTAAGCGGCTTGTGCAGTATCCTGCTGATCCCTTCATACGTAAGCCTTACCGCTGTGCACCATCCACTTCTGGAGCCGGACCATCTGCACCACCGGCACCACCCGTGCCGACTGCACCGCCTTCCCCACCATCTCCCTCTATCGAGGAACTGACGAGAGAGGTGGAGATCCTCCGTGCTCGGGTAACTGAGCTCGAGGACCAGATGTCCCACGTATTGGACATCCTACACCCACCGTCACCGTAGGGATTTTGTAGTAGATTTCATTATGTAATCTAGTTGTAGTTTCATGTTTCACTTATGTATTATATGAACCTATGCGAATGTATGCATCTTATTATTATTATTAAGAATGGAACTTTGTGTTGTTTAATTCTTGCACAGTGTTCTATTTACGTTACTGTGTAATGACTTCATGGTATCTGTATCTAGTTGCATTACTTAATAAACATGTGATGTGTTGATTCCATGTTGGTTACCATATACTGTATTATTATGTATTGAATACCGGATTTTAACTTGAGTCAAAATTTTTGTTTAGAACATCAATGGCCAACAGAAGATCAACACCCACCGCAGCCCAAATCGAGGAAATGATCAATGAACGAGTTACCGCAGCTTTAGCGGAAATGAACCCCCCAAGCTCCACCGCCACCGGTTATCCAGCCCATTCGTAATGGGTGCACATACAAAGAGTTTCAAAGCTGCAAGCCCCACAACTTTAGTGGAACTGAGGGGCCAGTTGGTCTCACTAGGTGGTTTGAGAAATTAGAATCTGTGTTTCTAGTTAGTAACTGCTCAGAGGCGAACAAAACCAAGTATGCTTTATGTACGCTGTCAGACGGCGCACTAACTTGGTGGAACACATTAGCTCAAGCAAAGGGTATTGATGAGGCGTATGCTACCCCATGGGAAGAGTTTAAGGGGGCCATGATTGAGGAATATTGCCCTAGGACAGAGATCCAGAAAATGGAGATTGAGTTTATGCAGTTGAAGTTTGTGGGGAACGATCTCGATGGTTACAACCGTAGGTATCTGGAACTAGCCCTGATGTGTCCTACCATGGTTACCCCAGAGTTTAAGCGTATGTAAAGGTATTTGTGGGGACTTCCTAAGTCCATTAAGGGAAATATCACCTCGTCTAAGCCACCTAACGTCCCGGAAGCAATGCGCATGGCGCACACCTTAATGAACCAAATTATCAGTGATGAACCGGAGAAGGCAAAATCCGAAGCGGGTAGTAGTGATAAGCATAAGTGGGACAACAACATGGGGAGGGCCTATGATCAAATTCACGCAAAGAGGCACAACGATGGAAGGAACCCCAATCCGAACACCAACTCGAACCCCAACTACAAGGGCAGTCTGCCCCAGTGCAAGAGGTGCTACAAGCACCATACCGGGTACTGTAACGTTGTTTGTGAAAATTGCAAAAGGACCAGACATATTGGCAAGGACTGCAAGATCACCACCATGACTGGAAAGCCGAACCCCAATGGAACAAGAAAGTGCTACGAATGCAGACAGACGAGCCACTTCAGAAATGAGTGTCCCAACAAGCGAAAGGACGGCAGACCACCGCGTGGGCGAGCTTTCAATGTAAATGCAAGGGATGCCCATGAGAACTCCGACTTGGTCACAGGTATATTCACTATCAACAATCTATTAGCTTCTGTCCTATTTAATACTGGTGCCGATAGAAGTTATGTATGTAGACACTTTTTCTCTAAGATAAATTGGTCGTTAGTTCCTTTAAAGGATAGTATGCTTGTAGAGGTAGCCATTGGGAAACTTGAGAAAGTTGACAAAGTTAGTCGAGGAGCTATTATCAACATAGCTGGTGTGGATTTCAAGATTGACTTGATACCCATTAAGTTGGGAAGCTTTGATGTTATTGTCGGTATGGACTGGTTGACCAAGATAAAGGTTGACATTATCTGTGGAGATAAAGCTCTTCGTATACCACACGGAGACAGTGAGCCACTGATTATTTACGGAGAGAGATGTAGCTCGAAACTGAATCTCATTAGTTGCATGAAAGCGTAAAAGATCATGAAGAAAGGACGTCTTACTGTTCTGGCACATGTGAAAACGTTAGAAACTGAGGTGAAGAGCGTGGATGACGTACGAATTGTGAACGAATTTTCCGATGTCTTCCCGGAAGAATTGCCTGGATTACCGCCACCGAGAGCAGTGGAGTTTCAGATTGATTTAGTGCCAGGAGCTGCACCTGTAGCTCGCGCACCTTATCGACTCGCACCTTATCGACTCGCACCTTCCGAGATGCAAGAGTTGCAGAGTCAATTACAAGAATTGCTAGACCGTGGATTTATCCAACCAAGTTTCTCACCTTGGGGCGCACCTGTTTTGTTTGTGAAGAAGAAGGACGGATCATTCCGCATGTGTATCGACTACCGTGAACTCAACAAATTGACGATTAAGAATCAGTATCCTCTTCCCCGAATTGACGATCTTTTCGATCAGCTATAAGGATCAAGCGTTTACTCTAATATCAATTTGCGATCCGGTTATCACCAGTTGAGGGTGAAAGAGAGCTACGTGATGAAGACTGCATTCAGAACTCGTTATGGTCATTATGAGTTTCTCGTGATGCCTTTCGGTTTAACCAATGCACCTGCTGTATTTATGGATCTCATGAATTATGTCTGCAAGCCATACCTAGATAAGTTCGTTATCGTCTTCATAGATGATATCCTCATCTACTCCAAAAGCGAAGAAGAACATGAGCAACATCTTCGTCTAGTGTTGGAACTCTTGAGACAAGAGCAACTTTACACCAAATTCTCCAAGTGTGAATTTTGGTTGAAGGAAGTCCAATTTCTGGGTCACGTTGTGAGTGATCAAGGTATCAAAATTCATCCCGCAAAGATTGAAGCTATCAGCAAGTGGGAAACCCCCACGACTCCGACTCATATCCGCCAATTTTTAGGTCTCGCCGGTTACTACCGAAGATTTATTGAAGGTTTCTCTCTGATTGCGCGTCCTTTGACTGCGCTGACTCACAAAGGGAAGAAGTTCATTTGGTAACCTAAACAGGAATCAGCATTTCAAACCTTGAAAAAGAAGTTAACCACCGCACCTATCTTATCACTTCTTGAAGACAGTGACGATTTCTTCGTTTATTGCGATGCTTCGAAAAGTGGTTTTGGTTGTGTACTGATGCAACGCACAAAGGTTATCGCTTATGCCTCCTGACAACTGAAGATTCACGAACAAAATTACACAACGCATGATCTCGAGCTTGGAGCCGTTATCTTTGCATTAAAACTGTGGAGACACTATCTTTATGGAACTAAGAGCACTATTTTCACCGATCATAAAAGCCTCCAACACATCTTTGATTGGAAGCAACTGAATATGAGACAGCGTTGGTGGATCGAGATGCTGAATGACTATGATTGTGAACTTCGTTATCATCCTGGCAAGGCCAATGTTGTAGCTGACGCTTTAAGCCGAAAGGAGAGGACGACACCTCTTCGGGTTCGGTTACTGAACATCACCATTTATTTGAACCTCAATAGCCAGATTCGAGCAGCCTAAGATGATGCTCTCAAGGAGGAGAATATATCTCATGAATACGTGAACATTCACGTCTCTCGATTCGAAGTTAAGGAGACTGGACTCCGATGCTATGCCGGAAGAATTTGGGTACCCCGTTATGGAGATCTACGGAACCTTATATTAGATGAAGCCCACAAGTCGAGATATTCGATTCACCCAGGAGCCGGTAAAATGTACCACGATCTTAAGGAACAGTACTGGTGGCCTAATATTAAGAAGGATGTTGCAACTTATGTTGGGAAGTGTTTGACTTGTTCAAAAGTTAAGGCCGAACATCAGAAACCTTCTGGGTTACTTCAACAACTGGAAATCCTGCAATGGAAGTGGGAAAGGATAACAATGGATTTCATTACGAAGCTACCAAAGACAGTGGGCGGATACGATACCATCTGGGTTATCGTTGACCGTCTTACTAAATTTGCACACTTTTTAGCTATGAAGGAAACGGATACGATGGAGAGACTCGCTCAACTATATATCAAAGAGGTTGTATCTCATCATGGTGTACCTTTATTGATCATCTCAGATCGCGATCCCCGTTTTGCTTCCAGATTTTGGCGTTCTTTGCAAGAAGCCTTGGGAACTCGTCTCGACATGAGTACCGCATATCATCCACAGACCGACGGGCAAAGCGAGCGCACGATTCAGACTTTTGAAGACATGTTGCGTGCATGTGTCATTGATTTTGGAAAGGCTTGGGAAAGGCATTTACCGCTAGCCGAATTCTCTTACAACAACAGTTATCATTCGAGTATTAATGCCGCACCTTTTGAAGCGTTCTATAGCCGTAAGTGCCGATCTCCTATTTATTGGGCCGATGTAGGTGAAACGCAAATCACCGGACCTGAGATAGTCCATGAAACAACTGAAAAGATTGTCCAAATTCAAGCGAGACTCAAGACGACTCGTGATCGTCAAAAGAGTTATGCCAACCTTAAAGGTAAAGACTTTGAATTCAACGTGGGTGACCGTGTAATGTTGAAGGTTGCACCTTGGAAAGGTGTGATCCGTTTTGGAAAACGCGGAAAGTTAAACCCGCGATACATTGGTCCTTTCGAAATCTTGGAGCGTGTTGGACCCGTTGCTTACCGTTTAGATCTTCCAACTCAATTGAGCTTAGTTCATCCTACCTTCTATGTATCGTATTTGAAGAAGTGTCTTGCTGAATTAGAACATGTCATACCAATGGAGGAACTTATGATTGACGACAAACTCCACTTCGTGGAAGAGCCTGTTGAAATTATAGACCGTGAGGTTAAAACATTGAAACACAACAAGATTCCGATCGTTCGAGTATGATGGAATGCCAAACGAGGACCTAAGTTTACATGGGAACGAGAGGATCAAATGATGCAGAAGTATCCTCACCTTTTCCCGACTCCTCCATCTACCTCAGCTTAAAATTTCGGGACGAAATTTTCTTTAACAGGTGGGTAATGTAACGACCCTGGATTTTCCAACGTTTAATTATTAATATTTATTATTAATACTTGTGTTCTAATAAATGTATTTTTATACATTTACTTGTTATCGTATTTAGCTTTACTTGGCCCGACTTGTCTTTGTGACACACGAACTTTTCACGAATAATATTTTGGAATATTATTTACATTCATGATTAATTTTTATTAATCATTTTTAATTAACTAATGTTACTAGTTAATTTCTTGGGCTTTATTTGATTAATTGTTGCTTACTTGCTTAAGACTTGGGCGTTTATTATTGGATACATGTTTATGGACTTGGAAGCCCACCCTACATACTTAATGGATTAATTAGGAGCCCATCTAGTTACTTGTGATTATTAAGACTTAAGCAAGATTAATTAGTGAATGAAGAGACTTGTCACAAGCATGCTTGCACCAAGCTCCCATGCACTTTAACTTTAATCTATTTTGAGCTCACACCACCTCCCAACACATGAAAGTGAAGCTTGACCTTTCCCCATTTGGCCTTAGGCCGTGAGTTTTGATGCAAGGAAGGGAGAGTTCAAATTTATTTCTTGGTTACTTATTTGCTAGTTTCCTTTTCATTTTTACACACATAATACTTGCAACTTCTTCACTCTTTCATTTTCTCTCTAAATTTGTAATTTACAAGCTTTATTTCTCCTCTCTTTTTCTCTTTGAAACCGAAACATAAACATACATATCATCATCACTTGCTTGCTTTGTTACTTGTTCTTTATTGTTGATTACTTACTTGTTGTTTATCTTTGTTAAAGATTAAGTTCTATAACTTGTATCTTCATCTAATCTTGATTACTTTCATCTTTTGTTGTAAAGAACCAAGAACAAAGAATCTAAACTTTCTAGTTTATGGTTCTACACTTAATGTTTTAAAAGATTTAAAGTTCATGAGTTTTAAAATCATACTTGTATCCATGTTTGTAAACTTAAGGTTTACTTTCTTAAAGATCAAAGCCTTGGCTTGAATCTTTAAAGTATGACCAACCATGAACTTGTTACTTGTAGATTTAATTTATTTCTTCATTTTATGTACTTTAAAGTTGAAATGTTGTTAAGTTGGTCAAGTATTACTAGTTAATCTTGATCTCATATTTCTTGAAACTAAAAGTTAACTTTGTAAGTTCAAGAATATGGAAGTATAACTTTCTAGTTATAACTTCATATACTTGTGTTGGATCTAAGTTTCTATAGCTTATGGTCTTCTAATTTTGTTGTAAACAAGAGCTTATGAGCTTACATACATTTTTCAAGTTGAAAATCTAAGTTTCATAACTTATGGTTTCATTAAAGTGTAGATCCAAGTTTCGTAACTTAGGATCTAACTAAAGAATACTAGATCTAGACTTTCTAGTCTAGGATCTTTAAGATCTAACTAAGATCTAAGTTCTACAACTTATGATCTTGATTATTTAGTTTACTTACAAGTTCATAGCTTTATATTACTTTTATAAATCATGTATGTGTCGGATCTAAGATCTTGATGTAACTTTGGTTCATCAACCTTCATACAACTCTTAAGTGAGTTATGCAACTTATCTTAGACTTACACTAGTGTTATGATGGTCAAACCTTGGTTAAGATGATGCAAACCCATCAACGAGTTGTACACTTGAACCCATCGGAACACATTTAGCTACTGTTTCTGGAACTTATCATACTACCTGGGCTACTGTAAAGTATATTTTCAGTTAGTTCGGTTCGAGTAGATGATTTTCCGTTTAGACCTCATCTTAATCCGGGTTACGGTTTAGGATCTATGGCCTCCCGAAAGTCACTACACCCTATTAACGTTGTACTGAAATTTCTGACCTACTCGCACTTAAACCGTCGCCATGGTCAAACAAAGACGATTTTGGTTCTGGAAATTGGTCATCCTCTAGGGGACTCATATACGGAGCCATGGCCACTGGTCTCACCTCATTTCAGTTTGTATAGAGGTCGTGGTGACTGAACGAATTCAGCCTTTATTTCAAACCCTAGTCTTGACTTAAAACTTACTTTACGCTTTTTGTTTAATGATGAATGATGATGGTACTTAAGACCTAATTTACATAATTTTAAACATTTGGGAATGATTTACTGACTTAGTAACTTTTGACTTAGGTTGAGAACCTTCCGGACCAAACTATTTTGCTTACCTTTCCGCGTATCGACTTTTACCACTTTCCACTGTGAGTTATAGCATCCCTTTTTTACTTTAACTATTTTGGGAACTGAGAATTGAATTCATGGTTTTACCTGGGTGGTCAATTTATGGGCCAATAAAGGATTTTTATCTTCGAAACCCATACATGCGCATTTTATGTTTTACATACTAGGTACGAGTACTTAAACTTTATATATGTGTGGGTTATACAATGGCATAAACTTTCCCCTTAGCTCGGTAACGTTTAGTCATTAGTCTTTGAACCGGTGAACGCGAATCTTAGATATGGATCCATAAGGTTTGACATCCCCACTCGGGCTAGTAGCGCTAGCATTTAACGGGTGTTTAATACTTCGTAAACATACGCACTCGCCAAGTGTACTTTTAGGGGGTGATAAACATTAAGTTAGTTACCAAGTGCCCACGGTTAAACATATACTTTTCATACTGTTTTGAAACGCTGTTGAAGCACTGAAATCTCGTGGCCTACCTTACATTACTGTTATACTTAAACTATAGCTCACCAACCTTTGTGTTGTCGTTTTAAGCATGTTTTTCTCAGGTGCTTAAGGTTTGCTTGCTTCCGCTGTACTAGTCATGCCTTGTAGACTCCCGCTGCGATCATTAGAGATGTCATCGCATGAATTATTTTATCTTGCATTCAGACTTTATTACTTTTGAAACGATGTATTTGTAACGACCTATGGGTCACGTACTATTATTGCCTGCTATTCGTAGGAGCATACTTTGGTTGTTAAACATTTGACGTTGGTTAAAACGTCACCTTTTATCATGAATGCAAACTTATTTTGAAACCGCATATAGTATTTGACCTTGTAATGATCCTGTTGTTGATGATTCGTACACGATGGTTTTGTACGAGGCATCACATAAATTCTTCATCTAACTAGTTGTCTTGTTAGTTTATTTGAACTTTTTTCATATAATTGTTATTTTTGTACTATAATATTCAAGGGGATACAGTTTAGCAATCACTGCAGTAATTTTGTTAGCTAAGGTATGAATTCAAGTGGTAATTCTGAACGACACGTTCCCAGGATAACATTTAAGCTAGGATGATGAGATTACTCCCAGTTGCTTTATAATTTTCAGGTGGGATCATCATGATCAGTTGTAGTGTTTTTGCCTATATGATAATTTTCAGGTGGGATCATAAGGATCTCATGTTACCAACTTGAGGAAGTTGGCTTTGCTTTTTGGAATGATTTGGGAATGTGTCATGTTCTAATGTTAATTGCATAGGTATTGAGTCATCTTCTCACATAACATTCCTTACTTCTGTCTTGCGTATATCGTTTTTTGTTGTAACGACCCAACCCGTTATCCAACCACAAACAGAAAATTTTTTTTTACACAGGAGGGGTGCGCGGCCGCACACCCCTTAGGTGCGCGGCACGCAGCTTGCCTGATAACCCGCTGTCCATATTTTCCAATTTTCGCTTAAAGATCTCCCACTTCCCGACCCTTTTAGATGAAACGCTTTTCACAACACATTATAATAAGTAAAACTAACACGTTTCAATAATAAAACAAGTTTTACGAAACTGGGCCCACATCGTCCCAAATTATGAGTTTCGTACAAAATATAAGTTTCGACCAAATTAGTTTAAATTCCAAATGACACTAGAGCATGATATTTGGGGGTTAAACTACCAAACTCCTGGTCAAACTTCAAAAGCTAAACGTCCAAAAGCTTCTCCTAACATAACAAAGCGGGATCACTAGTCCAAACGAATACCCTTTCCCTTGTCCACGCCGGAGCCTATAAAAAGGTAAACAACGAGAGGGTAAGCAAAACACTTAGTGAATGCAATAATTATACACATACATATATAATATACCTACTTTCAAACACTTACACATATACCGTATATACGCTAGCAACATAATTAGCATACCATCTCAAGTACAAAGCTAATAACCTCCAATACCGCAACTAGCATAATCAATAGCATATATTCGAAACAATACAATATGCTACACTACAACACATAACCATGGTTAGCCAATCGTACAAGGGATGGTACTCAAATTTAGCATCGGTGTTCATAACAACCATTAGAGTACTTAACACATCGTACACTAATCCCACGGTTGGCATCTTAACACGTTGATGCTTCACCCCGGGTGGCATCTTAACACGTCGACACTTCACCCATGATAGTTCTTGGAGTGGAATCTTAACACGTCGATGCTTCACTCCGCGTGGTGTCTTATCACGTCGACACTTCACTCTTCATATTACTTAGGGTGGGATCTTAACACATCAATACTTCACCCCAAATGGTGTCTTAACACGTCGACACTTCACTCATCACGTGAAATGTGATGTCTTAGCACATCGACACTTCACATCTCACGCTACCACAAATAAATACATTATATACCTACGCATATAATCATTCCACTCACCTTAATGTCTTTCATGAATGATAACCAAGCTTGCAACCTTCAATGTAACGTACCTATTGCATTATACATATAATGTGATGGCCCCGTCAATATACTTAATGGCTCCGTCACTTGGTCCCACAACTTGATCGAACTTTAAATGAATTTAATAAACAACATTGCATTCTTTTATTTCAAAAGTTTTTCAAAAAGAAAATTTACCAAAATATGTAGTTTAACAAACCCAACATATTAAATATCCAAAGTTGACCTAAAACATTGTCAACTAAACACCCACATGTTTAATAATTCAAAAATAGAATGCAAGTTTAATGTTTCATAAATCGTTAACAAAATCTGCCCAAATGCATGCAGACTCTTCTAACACAGTGGAAGCATCAAACAAATCAAGTACCTTTGAAAACATGCGAGTAAACTGTCAACAAAAATGTTGAGCGAATTATAGGTTTAAATTAATGAATAAACTTTAGACCACAAGATTTAAAATGTTGGAAAACATAAAACATTATTCCATTATCAATGAGCCACCTGGTAACCACTTAACCCTTTATTTACCCTTGCCAAACACAATATATATACATCGAACAAGTGTATCTTCAAATAAATATGAAGTACTAATACATTTCGATTATAAATTGCTAGCGCGACTAGCTCGAAATGGGGTTGTCAAACCCGATAGATCTATCCATAGGATTCGTGTTCACCAGTAGAAACCAATGATTTCAGTTACCAGACTAGGGAATATTTTTGTTCAACTCATAATGAATAATTTAAATTTAATTGCCACTTATATCTAAACGTAAAACAAAATGCATGTAATCACATCATAAAATACTTAAAAAAAAAAGTATGAAAAATGGGACTATAACTCACCTTAAAGCAAATGAAGTAACCACACAAAAAGCGAACAGCAAATGAGGTAAAGTGATCAAGAATGATCACAACGCCGACCTATAAATAAAGCAGGTCGATATAAATAACTAACTTAGGTCAAGTCTTAATATGATAGCTATAGTACTTGTTGCAAGTAAACATAGAACAACACTCAACATGTTTTGGTTTGATCAGGACAGCGTAAGGACACGTACTTTCTATTTTTAGAAAGTTTCTATTTTTAGCAGGTTTCCATTTTTGGAAAGTTCCTATTTTAGAAAAGTTTCTATATTAGGAAAGTTTCTATTTTAGGAAAGTTTATATTTTAGGAAAGTTTCTATTTAGGAAAGTTTCTATTTTAGAAAAGTTTCTATTTTTGAAAAGTTTTCATATTTAGAAAGTTGCTATTTTTGGAAAGTTTATAAGTTAGGAAAGTTTTCTTAATTAGAAAGTCAACAAAAGTCAACTGAAAGTCAAAGTCAATCGAAAGTCAACTCAAAAGTCAACCTTGGTCAAACATAGTCCACATTGAATTTTAAAGTATACGTTATATTAATAATATAAGTTATAATGTTATTAAAGTCAAATATGTATAATTATGCCATATCATAAGTTTAATTAAATTAAAATAAATTATTAAAGTTAACATAAGTTTAAATGATATAATTAATATAACATAAGTATTTAATTAATTAATTAATTATGAATCATAATATAAGTATTATTAATTAATAATAAATTTTAATCATATCATAAGTATTATTAATTAATAATGAATTATTAATCATATCATAAGTTTCTAATTATAATCATTAAATCATAAGTATTTAATAATTAAATTATAATTAAATAATTACTAAGCCTTATAATAATTAAATAATTAATTAATCCCTATTATAAGTCTTATTATAATGATCTCATAATATAAGTTTAATACTTATTATAAGTATTTTTCATTAATAATAAAAGTATTATTAATCATAAGTTTAATTAATTATTTAATTAAATCATAATTAATTAATAAATGATATAATAAATATCTATATCATAAGTCTTAAATTAAAATAATTACTTTTTATATCATAAGTAATTTATTAATAATGAAAATCATTATTTATATCATAAGTCTTATTTAATAACCATAAGCTTTAATTAAAAGTTCATCGGGTCATAACTTGAGCCCCGGGAATCAGTTTTTGGTGAGTCTTACATATATCTTCACTTAACCAACCCACCTGACACATTAGTTTGCTCAAGAATACCCTAAGAACAGCTACCAAGTCGTGACCTATAGCCATATAACAACTTGGAACTTTAATCCGTTCAAAAATATGTTTTTAGTCATAACGGGTGATCTGTGGCTCGGATTTCGATGACCCGAACATGAAAGTTCATCCAATCATCAATCCTAACACACTAGTACACCCTAAAGACTCCAAAAGTGGTCAAACTCGAACCATACCTGAATCAATCCGTTTTTACATTTTGATTTCAATAAAACACCATTTTAATCATAACTTATGTTCCGGGAATCAAAATAACATGAATCCGGAGTCTAAAATTAATGTCTTGATGAGAGGAACACATCTAGATACTTTAATTTAACTTTTATATTAGTTATATTTACAGAAAAGATCAAACAAACCACTGTCCCAAAACAATCAAACCGAAAACATATATAATCGAGCATTTCTACGCATACTATCAAAAATACAATAACATATAATCATCATACTATCATTATAACATAAAAATACAGAAAAATAAATGTAAAATCAAAAAGCTAGGGTTAGGGTTTATACCCTTATCTAGAATTGAGTGATATGAACGTGTAGAGGAGAACGAGAGGAACGCGTTTATGCAAACAATAGAATGATCCAAGCAAAAATTGTTGATGAAATGATGATGATGGTGAGAGGTAGGCGACGGCCAAAAGGAGAGGGAGAGGAAGAAATGAGAGAAAATGATTATTAGGTTATAAGTGTTGGAAAATAAAATGAAATGAGATGTGTTTAGCAAAAAGGAAAAACAAAGGGGTATACCCCCTTGGTTCGGCCGATCCATGGAATAGGGGTAGGCCCCACTTAGCCTAATTTGTTAAATGCTAATTATCTTGTGGCCCGAACGCTTGATCGAAACCCGAAATGCGAAAACACGACTACGCGATTAATTATTTGGAGAGATATTAAATGCATGACGAAAAACATATATAAACACTATATATAAACATATGACATTAAAATATCATATTTAAAATAATTAGGATTTAAAAATCCCAAAAGCTGGACCGTTGGTTTGAAAACCGAAAAGATTCGCCGGATAGAAATCCACAAATCGTATAAACGTACGATTTAAAATATGAATACAAATATTCACATAACACATAATAATTAATATATTATTACTAAAATAATAATATAGGTCATAGAATGACGTGGCATGAATAACAATTAACGGATGTTAAATAATAAACGGTAAAGGATAACGGAAAAAGTAGGGTCGTGACAGTACCTTCCCGTTACGGAAATTTCGTCCCGAAATTTAAGCAGGTGCAGGGGTTGACTCGGCATCTGGGAACAAATGCGGGTACTTCTGCCTCATCTGATCTTCACGCTCCCAAGTGAACTCGGGACCGCGTCTGGCGTTCCATCAATCTCGTACAATAGGAATTCTACTCTGCTTGAGAGTCTTAACTTCCCAATCCATAATCTCAATAGGTTCCTCAATAAAATGGAGTTGTTTATCAACATGCAGCTCCTGAAGAGGAATAGTTTCATCGGCCTCGGCCAAAAACTTTTCAAATTCGATACATGAAAAACTTCGTGAACAGCACTGAGTTCCTGTGGCAATTTCAAACGATAAGCCACGGGTCCAACTTTCTCTGTAATCTCAAACGGTCCAACAAAACGAGGATTCAACTTTGCCCTTTTACCAAATCGTAGCACACCTTTCCAAGGTGATACCTTCAACATAATACGTTCACCGACCTGGAATTCTAAATCTTTCCTTCTCTTATCGGTATAACTCTTTTGCCGACTTCTGGCAGTTCTCAATCTTTCTTTAATCTGTACGATCTTCTCTGTAGTCTCATGAATAATCTCTGGGCCTGTGAGTTGAGCATCCCCGACCTCATTCCAACAGATAGGAGACCTACACTTTCTATCATACAGAGCTTCGAACGGTGCAGCTTTAATACTTGCATGATAGCTGTTGTTATAAGAAAATTCAACCAACGGCAAATATCTTTCCCACCCATTACCAAAATCAGTAACTGATATTGCTCATAATGAACATATATCTAGTCGCGATATCTATCTGAAATAATAGGTTTTATACGTATTGTATTATATTTCTATTGTAATTGTGTAAATAAATAAAAATGAAGATGGAGTCTAAAAATGGAAAACTAACTAAAAAGACAGTCGAAAATAATCAATGTACAACTTATAATCCAAAAGGTACAAGCAACAGTGCAAGAGGTACAAGAAAAGAAGTGAAGTGTACAAGGGATTTAAGCTGAAATCTAAATCATTCGAAAAAGTACAAGTCAACAAGCATAGAGTTCAAGACAACGAAGCACCCAATCCTTGGACACCTTAAGCTCGTTTTAAACGAGCTCATTCCCTTTAAATTCTCATTTTAGCGAGGTCAAAAAGAATCCGGACAGAATTATTGCTTGTGATCATTTTTGCACTATGGATTTAAATAATATCATGATATGAAGGTTGGTCATGGTCTATAAATAGAATATTTTGGATGGCTGCTTTTATGATTTAAACATTGCAAAAGTAAAATAGCATTGCAAGAAATAAGGATGTGGGCAAAATGATCGATGCGCATATGGAGTTTTAATATTAAATTATGGAATGATGGGTTTGGCAATAAATTCACACTAAGTATTTATATTTGAGAGACAGAACAAGGTCGCTACTTTAACAATTTAATATGCAAAAGAATTCAAGTAGTGATGAAGGTTGGTCATATTTTGGGTCTCTTCATAATCAAATACGGAGTAATATAAACTGACTCTCTGATCAGTTTTTGGGAGACGGGAGAGAGACTGAGTAAACAAGTTAAATTGTAGTACTCCGTAGTAGTAATATTTAGAAGTTTATTATTTACTCCATAGTATAAAGGGTGAAGGTTTCTTATATTGTTATATTCAAGTATTGTACGGGTGTTGAATTTGAAGTTTTCTACCGCGTTGAATTAATGGAAGCTAAGAACTTTTGTGTAAGTTTTATTTATTTTTCTACCATGTTTAGTAGCTAAATTAATATTATGCTTATTTAACTCAAGTAGTTATGATGTTTGACTAAAAATAGGAAATGAGTTAAAAGCTAGGAAATGACTAAAAATAGGAAATGGGTATGGAAAAATAATTAAGTGACAACTTGTTAAATTACCACTATTTATAATTTACTATATGTATAAATAATAACATACATTGACCGGACACGGAAGATGAGTTATTTATATATATGGTAAATTATTCATTGAAACGGACAAGTGAATGGATTAATGGTTTAAAGACTAGTTAAAATTAAGGTGGGTTACATTCAGTGTCAACTGGTGTAATTATTGACATAAGTGACAACCACGTCAAACCATCTAAATAGTAATTAGTTAGAATTTTTGACTGTGGTTACAAGATAGAATGACGAGGACACTCGCATGTGATGCTTGTAATTATAGGACTGCGCTGGACAACTCCAGGTGGACATATTAAATATTCTACGGGTGCAAGGAAAATTAACCCAGGGTAAAAAAGTAAAAGTCAAACATCGTAACTACGGAAGTTAAATAAGCATAATACTCTTTTTATTGTATTTTCATCTTGTTTAGTTAAAGTAATTTTTATTTACTTTATTGCTATAATCTAGTTTAAATTTATTATATTGTTGTTTAAATTAAAAAGAAAAGTTAAAAAGACAAACCGGTCGTTAAACGGTAAAACCCCCAAAGTTACTAAAATTAATATATATTACTAACTCTAACTTAAATACTTAATTTACTAATTTACCCTAGTAGAGCACCCAATAAAAGTGTCCATGGATCGCCCTCCCGGACTTTACCTTAGCTATATTACTATACGATAGGTATACTTGCCTATTGTGTTTTAGTTTAATTTAGGTAATTTCAAGTAGTAAATAATATAAAACTGATAACCGTTTCGTACACCCTAGAACACACATCAAATTTTTGGCGCCGCTGCCGGGGACACTTTTTGGTGTCTAACAGGGTAACTAAGTTAGATTTTGTAGTATATAAAAGTTAAAAAAAAAAAAAATTCATTCTTACTAGAAATTCGATTATTTTTCTAAAAACTCTATCAAAAATCGTATACATTGATACCGTTTTTTTTTTTTTTTTTTTTGTAGTTATAATTTTAGTTTCATTTAACATAGTTTAAGTTTTAGAATTTTACGACGCCACTTTAGATTTTAGTTTTTTTTTAATAAATTTTAGTACCGATTTAAGTAATTGTCGATCTCCTTTTAGAATAGCATTTTAAGTTTCATTACCTTTAGATTTAAGACTTTAGTCGCAACTTTTAGTTATTAGTTTTTAGACTTTTAAGATCCTATGATTTTCTTTCTTATTTTTGACTTCCTGTTTACCGACGCTACGTTATTTCTTTTCGACGCACTTTCTATTTTTCATTTCTACACGCTAGTTTTTAGGACATAGAATTTTTTTTTTTAAAAAAAACTTTAAATTTCAACGAAAAATTATTTTAAGCGGTTAAATTGATAGACATCCAAATTTTTTGGTTCGTAGTAATAGTTGGATTTGTTAGTGGTGAGTTGTGGATTTCCGATTTAAAGGGTCCTAGCTACCTGCTGCATCTATTGGCTATTCAAAACGTGAGCAAAATCAGAAAAGTCTATTAATTTGATAACTTTAATAATTTTTATCTTTATAACTAATAGGATATTCAGTGAATGCACCGAGCAAAACGTTCAACACCTTTCATACGTTCACCTCCTGTAACTCGATCAAGACATCTAGCCAATCTTGTCACCGTTATTTTTCTTTAGAATCATCATCTAGTCGAACGAGTACTCCAATTTAAATTCCTGATAATCCATTTTTTGAACCCGACCTCATAATTGAGTGTGATGACCCGAAAATTTCCGACCAAACTTAAACTTAATCATCATATGATTTCGATACGATAAGCAAAGTCTGTAATGTTGAGTCTCGAACATTTTGAAACTATGTTTATATATTCAATTGACCTTCGACTGTTCCCAACGATTCACGAACAACTATTTATAAATAGATTCATATATATTTATGTATGTATGTATATGTATATATATATATATATATATATATATATATATATATATATATATATACATGAATATTAATTGTAAATATATAAGATTAAATATTAAATTTATTTATTTGAAAACATATACTTAATGTATTTAATAAAACCTGAATCTATATATATATAAAGTATATTAAAAATAAATATTAAATGATTGTTATACTCGTCTGATGTTCCGATTGATATTAAGCAAGTTAAATTCAAACATATGTAATTTTAAAATAAACGGTGTTACGAAAATGAGTTCTATAAATTTTAGGCTTATTAAAAATGTATTTAGGAACTATTTGTTAAGTTTTAATACTTTTTATATTTTACCCAGAATTGAGAGGGGCAGTTGATGTATTTTTTATTTAACAAATTAAGGAACGAATTTTACGCCATAATGACTGAAATAAATAAAGATAGTTAATTTAAAAATTTGGTATTTTTCTAACGACTTTTAGTCCGCCACTGATTTATCAACAGAGTCCGAATTTCGGTCCGTGAATGAAATAGTAGACGACGGCTAACTTAATCACACGTTTTAATTTTTTTTATTATATTATAATTATTATATTATTATAAATATTTCTGTATCAAATGAACCCGTGATATTTTCTATTAGTGTATTACTTTTGCTTTTGATCCCATCACCAACTATACTCTATGCTCTCTATAAAAAATATATATATATATATATATATATATATATATATATATATATATATATATATATATATATATATATATATATATATATATATATATATATATATATATATAGCATACATATGCAGATGCATATCAATTACACTTAAATAAAAACCATAAGCTCTATCACCACACCTTACTTCTGTTTCCTTGATCGAACACCAACCTCACTCATTGATCACCCTTGGAAACCATCATAACAAACCATCATCTTTTTTGATGAAACCCATTTCATTACTTCTTTAAAGATCATAATGAACCACCCTAAACCGTTTCACCTCACCACCTCCGGAACAGCCATGAAACGCCGCTTTTGTTTCTAGGGAAATCACAAAACTGTCACCTTTCTTTTTCTCTTATCGCGATAATTTTTCCTCCTGTTTCAAATCATTATCAAACCAGCACCAACAGTTGTTTTCTTGTTTAACCACCACCACAACTATGAAACCATATTAACGAACCGTTACCACAAATGTTTTTGTGATTATTTTCTGTTGAAACCACTTGTTTTGTTACTTATGATACCATTCGAAGAACGTACACCATTCTTGTTGTTCGATCATCGTTAGAACCATCAAACGAAATCAACAATGGTTATTGCCGCACTTTTCAATTACAACCTCATTATTTATCCTCCCCATGATCATCACCTTCAATCGTAAAGCACCAATAACCACCATTTTTTTTTCGTTGTTCTTCTTGACAAATCACCATCACAAACCCGTCAGCTCCAACAACCATCACCAACATGATTTTGTTTTTCGAGACATAACTCCAGCCACAACCACCAAAACAATCGGAAACCATTACCACCACCCTTCCTTTATATATATATTTATTTTTTTCTCGTTTTGCTGTGCTTTTTTCTTCCTTCTATCGAAACCCAACCCTTCAGCAATTATTATATTTATTTTGCTTTTGCTTGGTATCACACTAATCGAATTAAATCAAAGATGAGCAAATGGGTTAGTCAAAGAACATGTGGGGTTCATGGGTTTAAGCACTCATTGATAGTTTAATGGGTGTGGGGTATCCAAATACTTTTGTTTTGGAATAAGACGTTGATAAATGGAACTGTGATCAAGATCAAGTTATATTGCATAAATCAAAATATTATTAATATTATGTCCAACTGGCAATAAAACATAGTAAGTGGTGAAATCTTAGTTTAATAGTTACTATTGCTATGCATACGAAGACAACCCAAACTTCCATTTCTGCTGTACATTGCTGCTGCTACGGAGTTACTGTTGGGCCAGAACAAAAACGGGTTTTATGTATTAAACTCTTACTTAAATCAGAAAAACATAAATAGCTCAATGGTTAGGAGTTATGTTGTGTTGGCATGTGGTCGCGGGTTCGAGCCAGGGCAGCGGCGTTTTATTTTTAAAGCTCAATTCTTCAAAGGTTGTACATTTTTATTATTAGTATTATTATTATTATTACTACTTATATTAATATGATTATTATTATTGATATTAGTAGGATTATTATTATTATTATTATTATTATTATTATTATTATTATTATTATTATTATTATTATTATTATTATTATTATTATTATTATTATTATTACTATTTCTATTATAAAAATACAACCTTTTATTATTAGTAGTAGATTTATTAAATAAAATATTAGTTACATAAAAATATATTTAATAAGTATAACATAAATATATTAAAATGTTTATAATAAATAATAATTATTTATTTAAAGCATATATAAAATAAATGCACATAATTAATTAATAAAACCTATAGATTATTAAATATAACAACTATAACACTAATAATACATAAATTTGTTCGATTACCATTATTTGTGTTAATATATATATAAATGATATATGTTCGTGAATCCGAGGCCAACCCTATACTTGTTCAATGTCGTCCTATGTATTTTTACTACAAAATACAGTATGGTGAGTTTCATTGATCCCCTTTTACTCTTTACATTTTTGGGGTTGAGAATACATGCAAATGCTTTATTAACTGTTTTACAATATTTATATGCGTGAGTTTCATTTGCTCCTT
The DNA here is from genome assembly GCF_046630445.1 of Rutidosis leptorrhynchoides. Lineage (NCBI taxonomy): Eukaryota > Viridiplantae > Streptophyta > Magnoliopsida > Asterales > Asteraceae > Rutidosis > Rutidosis leptorrhynchoides. The sequence goes on from NC_092338.1 coordinate 199,683,111, forward strand.
TTTTTACTCTTTACATTTTTGGGCTGAGAATACATGCAAATGCTTTATTAACTGTTTTACAATATTTATATGCGTGAGTTTCATTACTCCCTTTTTTAAATGCTTTTGCAATATATATTTTTGGGACTGAGAATACATGCGCTATTTTTTTTATAACTGTTTTACGAAATAGACACAAGTACTCGAAAATTACATTCTATGGTTGAATGATCGAAATCGAATATGCCCCTTTTTATGAAGTCTGGTAATCTAAGAATTAGGGAACAGACACCCTAATTGACACGAACTCTAAAGATAGATCTATCGGGCCCAACAAGCCCCATCCAAAGTACCGGATGCTTTAGTACTTTGAAATTTATATCGTGTCCGAAGGAGGATCCCGGAATGATGGGGATATTCTTATATGCATATTGTGAATGTCGGTTACCAGGTGTTCAATCCATATGAATGATATTTTTGTCTCTATGCATGGGACGTATGATTATGAGAAATGGAAATATGAAATCTTGTGGTCTATTAAAATGATGGAAATGATTATTTATGTTAAACTAATGAACTCACCAACCTTTTGGTTGACACTTTAAAGCATGTTTATTCTCAGGTACGAAAGAAATCTTCCGCTGTGCATTTGCTCATTTTAGAGATATTATTTGGAGTCATTCATTATATATTTCAAAAGACGTTGTATTCGAGTCGTTGAGTTCATCAAGATTATTATTAAGTCAATTATAGATGGATATATTATAAAATGGTATGCATGCTGTTAACTGTCGATGTAAATGAAAGTTTGTCTTTTAAAAATGAATGCAATGTTTGTAAAATGTATCATATAGAGGTCAAGTACCTCGCGATGTAATCAACTATTGTGAATCATTTCTAATCAATATGGACTTCGTCCGGATGGATTAGGACGGGTCCTTTCAGTTAGTATCAGAGCGGAGGTCTTAGCGAACCATGTCTGCATTAGTGTGTCTAACTGATAAGTCATTAGGATGCATTATTGAGTCTGGACTTCGACCGTGTCTGCATATCAAAAGTTTTGCTTATCATTTTGTGTCAAAAATTGCCTGCTTATCATTCTTAGAGAATCACTTGTTTATCATTCTTAGTCTAGAAACATTTTACTGCATTGACTGCATGAATAGTGTATAGACAAAGTTCATATCTTAGCGTATCTGCTACTTCATATCTTAGCGTATCTGTTACTGTAACTTTGCCTGACAACTTCCGTAGATTCCTCCGTAACTTATGGGATTTTAGTATTATATATTCATATGTAAATTATGTATTGCAGGGTACTAATATACATCCTATAATCTATTTCTTATCGAAAATCCTTCATCTGATTGTACGAGATGAATTCTGTAACCAGTTCGAGTCCCTCAGATCCCGATAGCTATTCCGATAGTTATTCCGACAGCTATTCCGACATAGATGTTCACCTAAGCTCCGAAAATAGCGTCATCGGCATGAATCAACCAATCAGCCATTATCAATTCATCTGATGGGTTCGTAGTTGACTTAATTAATGGAAACGCGAAAAAGGCGATCCCTTCCACCAACTGAATTCACCTCTTGACAATGAACCTGAAGCGTTTACCGGCGAACCTGTTCGAGACACCATTTTTAGTCTCATTTCCAGGGTAACTCAATAATATCATATTCTATCCATAATTCTGAACCTTATTCACCCGCTCGTTCCGACCGACAATCATCCTGGAGTAATAAGTCAACGAACTTCGCGCTCGAATAATCAATTCGGAGAATATGTTGCAAAATGTACCAGCTTCAGCAACATCACCGGCACCAACAGTACAATCAATAATAGCACTAGTACCATCAACAATCCATGCTTCAAAATCATCATATGTACTTTGAGTATGATCTTCGTTCTACATATCGTTCTACCTCATTTATCTTCGTTCGACATGGCAAATATGTAATCTCTAAAGTTTTAGAGATTATTTATTCTAGTTCCAACCGAAAAGCAAATGAGTTTAATATCATGTTAACTCATTAAATCGATGAATACATCTGAAGAAAATATATATGTATATATGTTTTCATAAAGATTGTAATTAAAAATTCTCTTGTACAAACTGTTAATGATGAAAATATTTTAACGGGTAGGTAATACCCAAGGAACATTTAGATTTCACATTAATAAGTTACATTGTACATTCTTCGAATCTGATTCAATAGTCATTTACTATCCTACTTACAACCACAGATATACAAATCCGTTCACCCCAGAATAACCATATTCATCCAATTTCATATTTAGATTTTGATTTATCAAAAATCAAGTGGCATAATGAAGGAAACATTTGACAAAATAAAATTTGTTAGAAACAAACAAATTAACTATGAGAAATTTTGTTAAGAATCCACGCTAACTGTTCCTAGCTAATTGTTCCCAGCTAACTAATTACACTTTATTTATCACAATTTAATTACCGCAATTTACATTCTCGCAATTTTATTTATCGTCATTTAATTTATGTTATTTACTTTACGCACTTTATTTATCGTTATTTAATTTCTGTTATTTATTTTACGCACTTTAAATATCGGGACACGTATACAAGGTTTTGACATATCATATCGATGCATCTATATATATTATTTGGAATCACCATAGACACTCTATATGCAGTAATGATCGAGTTCTCTATACGGGGTTGAGATTGATTCTATAATAATATATATACTTTGAGTTGTGATCGAGTCTGAGACGTATACGGGTCACAACACGTATTAATTAATTCGAATATTATAAATTAAATTATATATGAATTATTGAACTGTTAACTGTAGACTATCGACTGTGGACTATCAAGATTGGACAATTAAAAATGAATTAAAATATTAATTATACCATATGAAACTAAACAATTCTTCAAGTTTGCCACTTGATTTCATCTTAAACCTCATTTGTATCTCGACGATTACAATCTGCGTTTAAACCTTTCATAATTCTTAGAAACACCTCAATCGAGAGTATGAACCAACCGCACTTCATCTACGGAAGAAGAGATTGACGTATATAGTTATGCACATGAAAACACTCGGAACCGGAGTAAAACGTTTAACCCGTATCTGTGTTAGCTCCTTTAGCATTATTATTACCCAAAATAACTTGGTAATCCCTTTCAAAGTAGCAAATTTTATCACAGCTCCAGCAAGTCAACTTCGACTTTTCGTTCAAAACAATCTTATTAAAACCTTGATATATATGTGTACTCTTTTATTGTTACCGAGGAATCATTTATATTCCACGACATTATCAGAAGATGTACCAGCAACTCCGTTGATCTTTGATTTTCCGAAAATCATTATATTCATTGAAACCCCATCTTTTATTCATCTATACCCTGTAACAATAATTGCCATACCAATTACCGAGAATCAGCAATCAATATTTCGAATCTCATAGCATTTATACATCAATAGTTATATGTATACATATTACAATTATCTCCTAGGATTACGATCTCCAATTCTGAAATTCTGAACAGCACCCAGTCTACAAACCAATACTCTGAATGTTGAAAAAGCTGAATGAAGCAGCAGAAAATGTAGACAACCGTAAACGACCTTAATCGTCAGAAGTTTAATGATAAAGAATAGTATGTTGGAAAAGCTCAGAAAAGTTGGAGCTGAAAAAACGGAATGAGCTAACCACGAAGGAGACCAAGGACAAATGCAAGGACCATACCCTATATTCAAAGAATCCAGGTAGTTCCGGATCCGTTGAAATCTTTAGAGAATATCTTGCTCCGAAGTCATGTTAAAATCTTGCGGAAAATCTTTCTCCATTAACCATCGAACTTAGAAATTCCAAAATATCATCATCAATATCTTCGATATTTCTGAGGATATTTTTATAAATATTCTCATTCGAAATTATATACCTCTTCGTGCTTCCTGTGTATCATATATTGGAAACATTCAATAGAAAATTTAGTACCAAAAAGCAGATTATGCGAAACTATGAAGAAAGCCGTGGACAAATCACAAAGAATAAGTTTGACTTCAAAGAATCCAAATGATTCAATGTCTGCTAAAGTCTTTAGTAAATATCTTGCTCCTTACTCTAAACCCTTGCATACAATAGTTTCTATCATCCTCTGATCTTAGATATTTCGAGATATTATCATATCTTTCATTATAAATATCCTCCATATTTCTGAAGATATTTTTATAACTACTCTTATCTGAAATCATTAATCTCTTCGTGCTATCAGTATTACATCATATAGAAACTGTTAGTTTCTATATTCTGTAAACTTTCGAACTTAAAATATGAATGTTATTAAAGTAATGTTGAGAACTGAGGCATGAGTTAGTATAATATAATGACACTTGATCAACGTGATTATATTACAGTAAGTCATGCTGAGTTTCTAATTGGAACGTGATGACTCACAGACCATACCGTCATCATGTGCCATGTTACACTACTCTTACATTCTATCTAATCTCTAAATATATCAAGAACATATTTTCTTGATAGTTCTATCATTCCCGGATATTCTGGTAATTTGACGAATCAAGATCGTGCTATTACCATTTCTTTCTTAGAACATTAACTATGTTCATTTCGAAATTCATATCTATGAATTCTGGACCGTTGGTCGCTTTACTAGAGGTCGAGACGATAATAATAAGGCAAAGAGATCCAAAATATAAGAGAAAATATAAAGCCCAATGACAACACCGAAATTACAAACCATGGATATTAATACGAATAGCAATATAAAGACATGGTATAATTAAGAATAGTATCACCCTAAGATAATAGTAGAAGTAAACAGATTTTTCTGATGGAAGATTGAAAGGAAGGATGACAGAAATGATAATTAGGAAAAATATCAAGGATTAGAATTGGATTAAGCATTTTCACAATCTCTTGAATTTGGGAATTGAGAATAGTAATGGTAAAAGTAATGGAACGGAAGAAGTTAATTTATAGTGAAATATCTGATAACGAAATCAAGGCAGATCTCCGCATATAATTAAGAGAGATCCTAATTTCCTTAATTTTCGAAGAATCAAATCTTATTACGAAGATTTTCTCTAAATCCCTTGAATTCCGGAATTCAACCAAGGCAATGTCAAAAGTTAAGATGCGCTCTATTTTCTAAATTCAATCGTGACTACGTCACCGGTTAAGTCGAATCTTCATTTACTCATTTCACTCTTTTGTGATAGCTTAACTCGTACTCTTCAGATAAATGAATTGTTTATTTCATATTACTCAATGATGATAAAACTCTATTTATAAACTTATATTTGTCATGAAAACATTTCTATTGTTAACCATGACCACCTCACTCAAATTTCGGGACGAAATTTCTTTAACGGGTAGGTACTGTGATGACCCGAAAATTTCTGACCAAACTTAAACTTAATCTTCATATGATTTCGATACGATAAGCAAAGTCTGTAATGTTGAGTCTCGAACATTTTGAAACTATGTTTATATATTCAATTGACCTTCGACTGTTCCCAACGATTCACGAACAACTATTTGTAAATAGATTCATATATATTTATGTATGTATATATATATATATATATATATATATATATGTACATGAATATTAATTGTAAATATATAAGATTAAATATTAAATTTATTTATTTGAAAACATATACTTAATGAATTTAATAAAACCTGAATCTATATATATATATATATATATATATATATATATATATAAAGTATATTAAAAATAAATATTAAATGATTGTTATACTCGTCTGATGTTCCGATTGATATTAAGCAAGTTAAATTCAAACATATGTAATTTTAAAATAAACGGTGTTACGAAAATGAGTTCTATAAATTTTAGGCTTATTAAAAATGTATTTAGGAACTATTTGTTAAGTTTTAACACTTTTTATATTTTACCCAGAATTGAGAGGGGCAGTTGATGTATTTTTTATTTTACAAATTAAGGAATGAATTTTACGCCATAATGACTGAAATAAATAAAGATAGTTAATTTAAAAATTTGGTATTTTTCTAACGACTTTTAGTCCGCCACTGATTTATCAACAGAGTCCGAATTTCGGTCCGTGAATGAAATAGTAGACGACGGCTAACTTAATCACACGTTTTAAATTTTTTTATTATATTATAATTATTATATTATTATAAATATTTCTTTATCAAATGAACCCGTGATATTTTCTATTAGTGTATTACTTTTGCTTTTGATCCCATCACCAACTATACTCTATCCTCTCTATAAAAAAATATATATATATAGCATACATATGCAGATGCATATCAATTACACTTAAATAAAAACCATAAGCTCTATCACCACACCTTACTTCTGTTTCCTTGATCGAACACCAACCTCACTCATTGATCACCCTTGGAAACCATCATAACAAACCATCATCTTTTTTGATGAAACCTATTTCATTACTTCTTTGAAGATCATAATGAACCACCCTAAACCGTTTCACCTCACCACCTCCGGAACAGCCATGAAACGCCGCTTTTGTTTCTAGGTAAATCACAAAACTGTCACCTTTCTTTCTCTCTTTTCGCGATAATTTTTCCTCCTGTTTCAAATCATTATCAAACCAACACCAACAGTTGTTTTCTTGTTTAACCACCACCACACCTATGAAACCATATTAACGAACCACTACCACAAATGTTTTTGTGATTATTTTCTGTTGAAACCACTTGTTTTGTTACTTATGATACCATTCGAAGAACGTACACCATTCTTGTTGTTCGATCATCGTTAGAACCATCAAACAAAATCAACAATGGTTATTGCCGCACTTTTCGATTACAACCTCATTATTTATCCTCCCCATGATCATCACCTTCAATCGTAAAGCACCAATAACCACCATTTTTTTCGTTGTTCTTCTTGAAAAATCACCATCACAAACCCGTCAGCTCCAACAACCATCACCAACCCGATATTTTTTTTCAAGACATAACTCCAGCCACATCCACCAAAACAATCGGAAACCATTACCACCACCCTTCCTTTATATATATATATTTTTTTTTCTCTTTTTGCTGTGCTTGTTTCTTCCTTTTATCGAAACCCAAGCCTTCAGCAATTATTATATTTATTTTACTTTTGCTTGGTATCACACTAATCGAATTAAATTAAAGATGAGCAAATGGGTTAGTCAAAGAACATGTGGGGTTCATGGGTTTAAGCACTCATTGATAGTTTAATGGGTGTGGGGTATCCAAATACTTTTGTTTTGGAATAAGACGTTGATAAATGGAACTGTGATCAAGATCAAGTTATATTGCATAAATCGAAATATTATTAATATTATGTCCAACTGGCAATAAAACATAGTAAGTGGTGAAATCTTAGTTTAATAGTTACTATTGCTATGCATACGAAGACAACCCAAACTTCCATTTCTGCTGTACATTGCTGCTGCTACGGAGTTACTGTTGGGCCAGAACAAAAACGGGTTTTATGTATTAAACTCTTACTTAAATCAGAAAAACATAAATAGCTTAATGGTTAGGAGTTGTGTTGTGTTGGCATGAGGTCGTGGGTTCGAGCCAGGGCAGCGGCGTTTTATTTTTAAAGCTCAATTCTTCAAAGGTTGTACATTTTTATTATTAGTAGTATTATTATTATTATTACTACTTATATTAATATGATTATTATTATTGATATTATTATTATTATTATTATTATTATTATTATTATTATTATTATTATTATTATTATTATTATTATTATTATTATTATTATTATTATTATTATTATTATTATTATTACTATTTCTATTATAAAAATACAACCTTTTATTATTAGTAGTAGATTTATTAAATAAAATATTAGTTACATAAAAATATATTTAATATGTATAACATAAATATATTAAAATGTTTATAATAAATAATAATTATTTATTTAAAGCATATATAAAATAAATGCACATAATTAATTAATAAAACCTATAGATTATTAAATATAACAACTATAACACTAATAATACATAAATTTGTTCGATTACCATTATATGTGTTAATATATATATATAAATGATATAGGTTCGTGAATCCGAGGCCAACCCTATACTTGTTCAATGTCGTCCTATGTATTTTTACTACAAAATACAGTATGGTGAGTTTCATTGATCCCCTTTTACTCTTTACATTTTTGGGGTTGAGAATACATGCAAATGCTTTATTAACTGTTTTACAATATTTATATGCGTGAGTTTCATTTGCTCCTTTTTTTACTCTTTACATTTTTGGGCTGAGAATACATGCAAATGCTTTATTAACTTTTTACAATATTTATATGTGTGGGTTTCATTACTCCCTTTTTTAAATGCTTTTGCAATATATATTTTTGGGACTGAGAATACATGCGCTGTTTTTTTTATAACTGTTTTACGAAATAGACACAAGTACTCGAAAATTACATTCTATGGTTGAATGATTGAAATCGAATATGCCCCTTTTTATGAAGTCTGGTAATCTAAGAATTAGGGAACAGACACCCTAATTGACGCGAACTCTAAAGATAGATCTATCGGGCCCAACAAGCCCCATCCAAAGTACCGGATGCTTTAGTACTTCGAAATTTATATCATGTCCGAAGGAGGATCCCGGAATGATGGGGATATTCTTATATGCATATTGTGAATGTCGGTTACCAGGTGTTCAATCCATATGAATGATATTTTTGTCTCTATGCATGGGACGTATGATTATGAGAAATGGAAATATGAAATCTTGTGGTCTATTAAAATGATGGAAATGATTATTTATGTTAAACTAATAAACTCACCAACCTTTTGGTTGACACTTTAAAGCATGTTTATTTTCAGGTACGAAAGAAATCTTCCGCTGTGTATTTGCTCATTTTAGAGATATTATTTGGAGTCATTCATTATATATTTCAAAAGACGTTGTATTCGAGTCGTTGAGTTCATCAAGATTATTATTAAGTCAATTATAGATGGATATATTATAAAATGGTATGCATGCTGTTAACTGTCGATATAAATGAAAGTTTGTCTTTTAAAAACGAATGCAATGTTTGTAAAACGTATCTTATAGAGGTCAAGTACCTCGCGATGTAATCAACTATTGTGAATCGTTTGTAATCAATATGGACTTCGTCCGAATGGTTAGGACGGGTCCTTTCATTGAGAACCCGGAGGATATTCAAGGATAATTCAGATATCCTGAACCACTAATTATTCCTCATGAACCACCAATCATTCAACCAGAGGTTGTCGAGAAAGAAACCATTAAATCAGAATCCTCTAGTGATTCAGATTCAACAAATTCAATCATGGAAAATCAGGAACCTCTAAGTATGGAAGATCGAATGAGAGCTACACGCACTGGCCAAGGACGTGCCATTACTCAACCAGAAATCAAAGGACAAATCCTACATATGGTAACTGATCAATGCCAATTTAGTGGTACGCCAAAAGAAGATCCAAACGAACATCTTCGAACCTTTAATAGAATTTGTACTCTATTCAAAATCAGAGAAGTTGAGGATGAACAGATCTATCTCATGTTGTTTCCCTGGACTTTAAAGGGAGAAGCCAAAGATTTGTTAGAATCGTTATCCGAAGGAGCGATTGATACATGGGATGTTTTAGTTGAGAAATTTCTTAAAAGATTCTTTCCGACATCTAAAGCCATGAGACTTCATGGAGAAATTGTTACGTTCGCGCAAAAGCCAAATGAAACATTATATGAGGCATGTACAAGATTCGAAAAGTTGTTGAGAGGATGTCCTCAACACGGTTTAGACACTTATCAAATAGTACAATTATTCTACCAAGGTGTCGACGTTGCTACACAAAAAGACATCGACACAGCAGCTGGTGGTTCCATTATGAAGAAAACCGCAACTAAAGCTCACAAAATTATTGATAACACAGCCTCCCACTCACATGAATGGCATCAAGAAAAAGATATTTTTCGTTCATCTAAAGCGGCTAGAGCCGATTCTAGCCATGACTTTGATTCCATTTCCGCAAAGTTAGATGCTTTCGAGAGACGAATGGAAAAGATGACTAAAATTATTCACTCAATACGAATTAGTTGTGTGCAGTGCGGAGGACTACATTTGACGAAAGATTGTTTCAGTGTTGAGCAAATGATGGAATAACGTGAGAATGTTTCCTACATGAACCAAAGGTCAGGAAATAATTATCAAAATAATTATCAACCGCCAAGGAATAATTTCAACCGACCTTACAACACCCCATATAATCCAAATGGGCCCAACAATAACTCGTATAACCAACAAGGTCCTAGCAATCAGCAAAGACCCGGTTTTCTTAATAAGCCACCACAAACCGACGAGAAAAAGCCAAACCTGGAGGAAATGATGACAAAGCTCATGGAATCCCAAGCACAGTTTGTTGCATCTCAAAAATAAACTAATGAAAAAAACTCGCAATCATTCAGACACCAACAAGCTTTTATCCAAAACTTGGAACAAGAAGTAAGTAACCTAGCAAGGTTAATTGGTGAAAGAAAGCCAGGGAGTTTACCGAGCGACACGAATACCAACCCTCGAAATGAAGCAGCTAAAGCAATTACCACCCAAAGTGGTTTGACGCTTACGCCACCTGTTATACCAGTCATTTCTGATTATCCTGTTCCACCACCACAACCAGAACCAGAGAAGGCGACAAAACCAGTAGTTGAGAAAGCCAATGAACAACAAGCTGGAATCTCAGAAGGTTCAGTACGACCTAAACCATACGTTAAACCATATCAACCACCGCTTCCTTACCCGAGCAAACAAAAAAAAGAAAGACTCGAGGTCAAACAGTCAAAGTTTCTTGACATGTTTAAACAAATAAACGTCAATCTTCCTTTCATCGATGTAATTTTAGGAATGCCAAGATATGTGAAGTTTTTGAAAGACCTGATCACAAACAGAAAGAAAATGAAAGAACTTTCAGCTGTCACAATGAATGATACATGTTCGGCAGTATTATTGAACAAGATACCCGAAAAACTCTCCGACCCCGGATGTTTCACAATTTCATGTTTAATGGGTAGTCTTGATTCAATAAGAGCATTAGCAGACTTAGGTGCTAGTATTAACTTAATGCCTTATTCATTATACGTTAAACCAGGCCTTGAAGAGTTAAAACCAACACGAATGAGCATACAACTAGCTGATCGATCAATCAAATATCCTAGAGGGATAATGGAGAATATGCTAGTTAAAGTTGGTACTTTAGTATTCCCAGCAGATTTTGTGATTCTGTAAATGGAAGAAGATTCTCAAGTTCCTCTTATCTTAGGAAGACCATTCTTAAACACGGCTAGAGCAATAATAGACGTGTTTGGTAAGAAATTCACCCTAAGTAAAGATGACGAGAGTGTGACCTTTTCAGTTGATAAGGCCATGCAACAACCTCAATCTGCAGATGACGCGTGCTATTATATGCAAACTATAGATGAACATCAAGAATTGTCACAAGAATTTCCAGAATTACAAGGAACGGGGGAATGTTCTTTAGGAGAAGGAACAGAACCAATTGATGAAGCTGAATTATTAGCTACACTCATGGCTAATGAATACGAACCAATAACTGAAGAACTTCAAGTTCTGAAAGAGGAAGACAGATACAGGTACAAATCATCGATTGAAGAACCACCAACATTGGAATTAAAGCCACTTCCAAACCATTTGGAATACGCATATTTGCATGGTGAATCTCAATTACCTGTAATCATCTCATCCTCCCTTTCTGAAAACGAAAAATCTCAATTGATTTATGTGTTAAAAGCCCACAAACTAGCTATTGCATGGAAGATCCAAGATATCAAGGGTATAAGTCCTTGATATTGTACACAAAAAATTCTCATGGAAGATGATTTCAAACCTTGTGTGCAACGTCAACGAAGACTAAACCCTAACATGCAAGATGTGGTGAAGAAAGAGATAATTAAACTACTTGATGCAGGTTTAATTTATCATATCTCTGATAGTCAATGGGTAAGCCCGGTGCAATGCGTACCTAAGAAAGATGGCATTACTGTGATCACAAATGAAAAAGATGAGCTTATTCCTACTCGGACTGTAAGTGGATGGCGTGTTTGCATTGATAATAGAAAATTAAATGACGCCACCAGAAAAGATCATTTTCCCTTACCTTTCATCGATCAAATGTTGGAAAGGTTAGCAGGAAACAGTTACTATTATTTCCTTGATGGTTTTTCAGGGTATTTTCAAATCCCAATCACACCCGAAGACCAAGAGAAAACCACCTTCACATGCCCATATGACACTTTTGCGTACAAACGCATGCCATTCGGACTTTCCAATGCCCCTGCAGCCTTTCAAAGATGCATGATGGCGATTTTTCATGATATGATAGAAGAATGCATGAAAGTTTTCATGGATGACTTTTCAGTCTTCGGTGACTCTTTTGAGTCGTGTCTTTTAAATCTTGAACGAATGCTTATTAGATGCGAGAAATCAAATCTAGTGCTTAACTGGGAGAAATGCCATTTCATGGTTAAAGAAGGCATCATTCTAGGTCATAAAATCTCAAGTGAAGGAATTGAAGTGTAATGACCTGGAATTTTCTGACCAAATTATACTTATGAGATTAATATTTACATAAATTAAACCATACCAACATGATAAGCAATCCAAATTGTTGAGACTTGTGTTTTTGAAAAGAGTTTTACACAACGTTTGATCGTCCAATATGACCGATGATATCACGAACTATATAACATACGATAATTATACGTTTGTGTATATATATGTATTTATATATATTTAACATGATCTAAGGATGGTTTAACATCTCATTGTGTACTAATGACAATGAGTTATAAGTATATTTTGAAACTACTAACTTAAGTTTTCAAAACGATAACTATACGTAACATTCTTTGATATATATACTTATAATCTATAATGCTTATACATGTATCGTATATATAATGTATTTAATCACTTTTTAAGGACTTAAATACATAAAACAATATAAGTATATTCACAAAAGATAGCTATATTTGAATTCTCGTTCTGTTTCCTCAAGATTTCTATACGTATATCTAGGGTATATGTACCCGTATCATACCCAGCTTCTATACGTATTTAATATTGGTATATACACATCAAATCAACATCCTAATCAACATTATTACTGCCCTAGATATGAGGTAACTAGGATTTGTCAAGTAGTATGAATTATTAGTAAGAAAACAAAATTAGGAATCCTTTTCTTTCTTTATAAACTAAAAACGTTTTTATAAATGAACACTATTTCTTCACTCCATTTTCTCATACCTACACCCTCATTTCTCTCTCAAAATACTCCTAACTTCATACTTGATCATCTCCAAGCATTTTCCCCATCATTTAGCTTCAATTACAAGCCTTAAACACCATAAGAAAACTCTTTCAAGAACATATCAAAATAACCACCCATTTGAAGAAATTTACTTCCAACATTTTGATCTAACTCCACCACTCTTTGATTCCAAGATTATTTCTTATATTTAGCAGTAACTTTGTCCAAGTAACTTGAGGTAGTAACCTTGTTCATAATCTTATTCAATTCATATTCATATAGCTATCTTATTTTGTGGTATAAAATTTTAACAACAAGAACATAGTTTGAATGATTTCAACTTTGTTCGCAAACTAAATAGATCCTTCTAACTTGACTTTTAAAACACTTCAATACCTATAATATATCATAATTATATGCTAACCTAACAAGATATAACTTGGTTTTACAAAGAACATCTTAAAAACTGAATCTACGTTGTCGGAGTGCAACCGGGGGCTGTTTTGGGTTGGATAATTAAAAACCATCTTGAACTTTGAAATGGAAGTTCATGTTCTGGAAAAATAATATTTCTTATGAATATGTTAACACATAAAAATTTCATGGTTTAACTCAAAGTGTAAGTATTTTTAGAAAAATGATCATTAAATGTTGTTTTTATGATGGAAAATGATCACTTTCATAAGTTTCACCAAAGTTTGACCTATAACCTATGATTTTGAATACAAACTAAGGTATTTTCAGTTCATATTCTTAAAATTTGACTCGATCCAAGGAAGTGGCAAGTTGAACCAACAAAAACGGAGTTGTAATGAAGAAACTACGACTAAAACAAGATTGGGTATCCGAAGCTAGTTTAGCTACGAAAATATTTGGAGAAAAAGTAAATTAATCATATCTTTTCTAATTAATATAATATTTTATATATAATTACTTATGATTTGATTTTATATATTTCAGGACCACCCGTAAACAACACGAGAAGATTAATCATAAGACCTCATGATTGTACGCAACACGTCATTTGACAACACGATACTTTATGTACGCAACACGTCATTTGACAATATGGTACCATGGGTCGAGATTAATTCTGATCAATACGAATACGATGGGGTCTTTATTTATTTTATTTAAGCAACTAATTGTGGACCACTAACATCGGACTGCTAACCACGGACTAAGAAAATATTAAAAGTATATATATATATATATATATATATATATATATATATATATATATATATATATATATATATATATATATATATATATATATATATATATATATATATATGTAACGATTACTTAAAAAGAAAATATGTTGATATATTATATATATGGTTAGGTTCGTAATATCTATCAGAGACCAAGTCGAATTAAATACCTTCAAGGCAAAAGTGAGTTTCATTTGCTCCCTTTTTAATTGCTTTTGCAATATATATTTTTGGGCTGAGAATACATGCGTTGCTTTTATAAATGTTTACAAAATAGACACAAGCACTTAAAAATATATTCTACGTTGAGTTGTACCACTGGCATATTTCCCTGTAGCTTGGTAACTACTATTTACATGGGTATTGTAAACGCGAATCCTGTTGATAGATCTATCGGGCCTGACAACCCCAACCGGACTGGACGACCAGTATTCAACGGTTGCACAGTACTTCGTTTTGGTGACTACACTTGGTACGGTGTAGTGAGATTTTATAATAAAGGGAATATGCGACGTTGATTAAATGTTAAGTATGGTTACCAAGTGCTCAACCACTTAGAATGCTTTACATACACTTGCGAGTGTATTATGTTTATGATTATGAAATCTTGTGGTCTATTAACATATTGAAATGATTGTTATGATAAACCTATGAACTCACCAACCTTTTGGTTGACACTTTAAAGCATGTTTATTCTCAGGTACGAATTAAGTCTTCCGCTGTGCATTTGCTCAATATAAGGACATTACTTGGAGCCGATCATCGCAATGGGACTAAATGTTGATGACTTCGTCCAGGTGGATTAGGACGGGTCCTTTCATGAAGTGGATAAAGCAAAAGTTGATGTAATTACTAAACTTCCACATCCTACCAATGTTAAAGGAGTTAGGAGTTTTCTAGGGCATGCCGGTTTTTACTGACGATTCATTAAAGATTTTTCTAAAATTGCCACTCCAATGAACAAACTCCTCGAAAAAGATAATCCATTTGTCTTCTCGGACGAATGTATTAAATCTTTCAACATTCTAAAAGAAAAGCTCACCAATGCACCAATCATGATAGCTCCAAACTGGGCCCTTCGATTTTGCAATAGGAGCCGTTTTAGGTCAAAGGATAGAAAAACAATTTAAACCCATTTACTATGCTAGTAAGACTTTACAAAGAGCACAAACGAACTACACAACCACTGAAAAGGAACTTCTTGCTATAGTCTTCGCTTTTGATAAATTCCGATCATATCTTGTTCTAGCAAAAACGGTTGTCTATACCGATCATTCTGCTATTAAGTACTTGTTTTTAAAACAAGATGCTAAACCACGCTTAATTCGTTGGATCTTGCTCTTGCAAGAGTTTGACATCGAAATCCGAGATAAAAAGGGAGCAGAAAATCTTGCCGCTGATCATCTTTCACGCCTTGAGAACCCTGAGCTAGAAACTCTCAATGAATCCATGATACAGGATGACTTTCCTGACGAACATCTCATGAAGATCGAGAGTGATGAAATACCATGGTTCGCACCAATTGCGAACTATTTGGTATGTGTATTTCTTGAAAAGGGAATGTCGTATCAAAAATGAAATAAATTCTTTAGCGATATTAATACTACTTTTGGGAGGATCCACATTTGTTTAAAAATTGTCTCGACGGAGTAATACGCAGGTGTGTATTCGGGAATGAAGCTAGACAAATCTTACTCCATTGTCACACAGGACCTACAGGAGGGCATTACGGACCTCAACTCACGGGAAGAAAGGTCTACGAGGCTGGATTCTATTGGCCTTCTATTTTCAAGGATGCCCATCTTCTCTGTAAATCCTGTGATGCATGTCAAAGGGTCGGAAGAATAAGTCAACGAGATGAGATGCCACAAAATGTCATTCAAGTCTACGAAGTTTTCGACATTTGGGGCATTGACTTCATGGGCCCTTTTCAAAATCTCATAATAATCTCTACATACTCGTTGCTATTGATTATGTGTCTAAATGGGCGGAAGCGCAAGCTCTCCCAACAAATGATGCACGAGTTTTAGTCAACTTTTTGAAACGTCTTTTTGCACGGTTCGGAACACCGAAAGCTTTGATAAGTGATCGGGGTACACATTTTTGCAACGTTCAACTTGAGAAAGTTCTTAAAAGATATGGGGTAACTCATAAGATATCGACAACTTATCATCCACAAACAAGTGGACAAGTTGAGAACACTAACCGAGCATTAAAGCGTATTCTAGTGAAAACTGTAGGTGCAAATCTGAAAGAGTGGTCAACAAAATTGGAGGATGCTCTATGGGCCATTCGAACGGCCTACAAAACTCCAATTGGAACCACACCTTATCGACTCATTTATGGAAAAGCATGTCACCTCCCGGTTGAGATTGAGCATAAAGCATTTTGGGCTCTTAAGACATGCAATCTTGATTTGCATGAAGCAGGACGATTACGTTTAAACCAGCTGAACGAATTAGATGAGTTAAGGCATGATGCATATGAAAACTCACTCATCTATAAAGAAAAAACAAAGAAATGTCATGATAAACGTTTAAACAAAAAAATGTTTCATGAAGGAGACCGTGTCCTTCTATTCAATTCTAGATTTAAACTATTTACTGAAAAGTTAAAATCTAGATGGTTAGGATCGTTCATAGTTACAAGAGTTTTACCTTATGGAATGGTCGAATTAGTGGACTCAAATGATAAACCATTCAAAGTAAATGGACACAGGTTGAAACACTATCTTGATGGACCACGAGAGATTGAAAATGATCTTAATCATAAGTTTGACACCACAGCTAACTAAGTGTGGTGAGAGTCAAATGTTCCAAGAAAGAGAAAGATCTCGTGTTTGAAATTCTGTTCTTGTTTAGTATTTTCAAGAATGGAATCCGATTGGTCTTTCCCTAGCAGACCCTAAAGAACTAGTCTTCTCCCCCATTCTAAATTTTTACTTTTCTTTTGTTTATTTTATTTTTGTTTCTATTTGTTTTCAGATGCATAAGTCGCGCACTTCGTTCGATCAAAACCATTCTCTTCTCATATACGAACTGATCTACACCTTACCAATTGATATGGTGTTGGAGATTAGAGAGAAAATGACTGCTGTTAGAAAAGAGAAAAGTGCAGAACATAATAAAGTTAATTTCGCACAAGGTACATCTAAATCTGCTGCAAAACGAAGGGCAAAACAACTCGAGAAATGTTACAAGTGCGGAAAATGGTCCCACGAATGGAAATGCCCCAAGAATCAAACTTATTCTAATTTTGAGTTTGTAACTTTATGCCGAGAAGGGCCAGTCAAGTGCTTCCAAGAAAAATTACTAAACCCGAGAGGGTATGCATATCAAGCTATGGAAAATCAACTTTGTCGACTCGCTTTCGAAACGATTCGCTCAGGTCGCTTTCAAGATAATAATTCTGTGAGATTCTGAAATTCTCACAAGTGTTCGAGTGTGCAACTGTGCAAGTGTGCAAGTTTGATGTGTGATTTATTTTAGTATGCTATTGTGTGATAAACAAGTATGTCTATTTGAAAAGACAAATGTATTTGTAATTTAAGTTTGTTTGTTTGTTTAAATGCATTTAGTCTTGGGCTTTCAAGCGATAAATCTTCTAATTTAAGTGTTTAAATTGGTAATCGGTAAAATTAGGTACCTAAAACTGAAATTACTGTTTTCAAACAAAAGTTTAAATTTTGAATTAGGGAATATCGTTTATTGAGAAGATATAAATATCTTAAGTCTAATACTTAATATAACGATTTCAAAATATTCATGAGTGAAATTAAGTTCCTGCTGAAATCACGCTAGAACGGAAAATTTTGTTATTATTATTAAAGATAATTTGACTTAAGTGGGATAAAAATTTACTTTTAATTAATAACTTTAAAATAGTGATTGCTATAAATTGGTCGCGAGTTAAGATTAAGTGTTTACACTGAAATTACTTTACCCAAGGGTGGGGCGAGAATTTTGTTATCGTTATTTTATCCTTATTAATTTAAAGTAGACCAAAAATAAATTTAATTCTTTTGTGTGATTTTATTTTCTATGTATCGACTTGAAATGATAATTATAACAATTTGTCGCGGGTAAGAATAGGTGATAAAACCGAAATTACCCTACCCAAGGACGGGGCGCAAATTTTATTATTATTGTAAGTTATTAATTTTAAGTATTGTAAAATAATAAAATAATAAAAAAATAATTAAAAATAATAATAAATGTGTGTCTTTGTGTGCATGTTTGTTTGTTTTATTTGTTGTGTGAAAATAGGTAAAACAAGGCATGTTCATAGACTGACAGTAAGTTCAGCAAAAGTAACTAATTTTTGACGAAATATGTGAACAAGAGAAGATATTGGTAATAAAGAACAATTCAACTCCAAACAGCGCAAGTTAGGGCTTTCTAGCTCTAAGAGGTTTTAACTCCCTTTCTATACTATTTGCCCTCGTAAATTCTAATTTTTGTCTGATTTCATTGCAAATGAGGGCATTGCATGATCTCAAGTGTGGGGAGGGGTTATAATTCTCTCGGTTTATACACTTGGCTTATTCTTTAAATTTTGTGAAAAATTAAAAAATTCCTAGCTAAATAAATTCAAATCATGTTTATATATATTTATGAACGGTAAAATTAAGTAAAATTTACTGAAGCTATCATCACCTAAAATGGACATAAATTGAGAAACAACACAAATATTGAATTTATTTAATAGAATAGAGGAGAATAAAAAGGCAAAGAAAAAGCCAAGTGTGGGGAGATTTACCAATCTATTTATTTAAAATTGCATATCACATGTTTGTGCAAAGTTTTTGCAGGTACTTTTGTTGTAATCCATAAAGAACGGTGATTGAAACCGAGACATGGGCCAATTGGAGAACTAAAAGGGTGATCTACACTATAAGGGATAGTGTTGCACCCAACTGACCCTTCGTACAAAATGTTTTTAAAAGATCAAAATGTGTTCATAAAATCTTATTTTCCTTAAGACAAATATTAATCTTTTAATACACGAGGTCTTCAGGATGAATCAATTCCATCCTAGAGGAAGTAAAGTCTTCCGAAAAAGAAATGCGCTTCTTGATTTAGGTCAAGAAGTTGTCGTCCAGACCGGCTGTAGAGTCTACGAAAAACCTTGTAAAGTTTTCTCAAAAATTAGCTGGAAATCCACGGACCTAAGAATCAATTAGGGTCGCCAAGTGGTCAGACTTATCCTATCCATGAGAGAATCTGTCTCGTAAAATGGGGAGGACACGTTGCAAATCAGCTGGATAAGACTGATGAACCAGATCCCCAGAAAGGATAATCTCCTTAAAGATTAAAAATCAGCATTTAAGCCTGATATTACTCAATCCTTGAGATTGACATTAAAGATTGAGAATTACAAACTCATGGAATTCGATGATATCTATACTCGAACTTGATCGAGAAAATATTTTGAAAAATAAAAACCGATTTGTTTTCAAAGAAATTATTTTCAGTACGTTCATTACTGTTGAACGTAAAATCCTAGGAATTTACCGAAATTCACTAGGTCACCCGAACCAAATCGGAGGTCAACCGTACGAACGGTGGTTACATAGCATGGTCGAAGACAGGACCTTGTGCCAGACCAAAAACTTCTAGGGTGATCTTTACTATTTCTCCTACAAAGGATAGTAATTGCATCCGACACGATGTTGACCATGATTTTATGCAATGTCTTAAAAGACATCGCCTTAACAGTTTCCTGTTCATCGCTCTCATTTACAACCGGACAGTAGTTTGCCGTAAGGTAATATATGGAACAAGTAAACTGGATGTGTGCTTTCCAAACACAGGGATAGCAAGTGGGTACACAAAACCAAAAGTTTTTAGCTTAAAATCAAAAGAAAATACGAAACCCACAACCCACAAAAATGTTTATGAAAACTTACACCGGTGATGCGTTAATCCGGAAAACGTGTCTAGTGTAAAAACTAGCATGCACTTTCAAAAACACAAAACGTTTTCATCGGGTTCCTATTTTCCCTAAGGATCCAAATTTTTCTAAGTCATGTAGGACTTTAACTACGACCCTTAAGTTTCATTAACTTAAAACTTGATCGTTGTTATGAATTGAATTAACAGAAAACGCTTCTAGATTAATATCTAGAGGTAGTATGAAATTTGTACCGTGACCTAAAAAAAAAAAAATTATCATCGATGTATATAGTGTGAAAAATAGAGTGTGGAAAATAAAGTAGTAAATTGTGTGAAGTGTGATTTCTATAACTTTGGAGTATTTTTAGTTCTGTATTGCTTGAGGATAAGCAATGTTCAAGTGTGGTGATTTTGATATTGCTCATAATGAACATATATCTAGTCGCGATATCTCTCTGAAATAATAGGTTTTTATACGTATTGTATTATATTTCTATTGTAATTGTGTAAATAAATAAAAATGAAGATGGAGTCTAAAAATGGAAAACTAACTAAAAAGAGAGTCAAAAATGATCAATGTACAACTTATACTCCAAAAGGTACAAGCAACAGTGCAAGAGGTACAAGAAAAGAAGTGAAGTGTACAAGGGATTTGAGCTGAAATCTAAATCATTCGTCAAAGTACAAGTCAACAAGCATAGAGTGAAAGACAATGAAGCACCCAATCCTTGGACACCTTAAGCTCGTTTTAAACGAGCTCATTCCCTTTAAATACTCATTTTAGCGAGGTCAAAAAGAATCCGGACAGAATTATTGCTTGTGATCATTTTTGCACTATGGATTTAAATAATATCATGATATGAAGGTTGGTCATGGTCTACAAATAGAATATTTTGGATGGCTGCTTTTATGATTTAAACAATGCAAAAGTAAAATAGCATTGCAAGAAATAAGGATGTGGGCAAAATGATCGATGCGCATATGGAGTTTTAATATTAAATTATGGAATGATGGGTTTGGCAATAAATTCACACTGAGTATTTATATTTGAGAGACAGAACAAGGTGGCTACTTTAACAATTTAATATGCAAAAGAATTCAAGTAGTGATGAAGGTTGGTCATATTTTGGGTCTCTTCATAATCAAATACGGAGTAATATAAACTGACTCTCTGATCAGTATTTGGGAGACGGGAGAGAGACCGAGTACACAAGTCAAATTGTAATACTCCGTAGTAGTAATATTTAGAAGTTTATTATTTACTCCATAGTACAAAGGGTGAAGGTTTCTAATATTGTTATATTCAAGTATTGTACGGGTATTAAATTTGAAGTTTTCTATCGCGTTGAATTAATGGAAGCTAAGAACTTTTGTGTATGTTTTATTTATTTTTCTACCATGTTTAGTAGCTAAATTAATATTATGCTTATTTAACTCAAGTAGTTATGATGTTTGACTAAAAATAGGAAATGAGTTAATTTAATTTGTACAACGGTTAATATTTAGATAAAGAACGACCTTAAGGGAGATTGGGGTTTTAACTATTAATGGGTATGGTAAAATAATTAAGTGACAACTTGTTAAATTACCACTATTTATAATTTACTATATGTATAAATAATCACATACGTTGACCGGACACGGAAGATGGGTTATTTATATATATGGTAAATTATTCATTGAAACGGACACGTGAATGGATTAATGGTTTAAAGACTAGTTAAAATTAAGGTGTGTTACATTCAGTGACGACTGGTGTAATTATTGACATACGTGACAACCGCGTCAAACCATCTAAATAGTAATTAGTTAGAATATTTGACTGTGGTTACAAGATAGAATGACGAGGACACTCAGATTTGATGCTTGTAATTATAGGACTGCGCTGGACAACTCTAGGTGGACATATTAAATATTCTACGGGTGCAAGGAAAATTAACCCAGGGTAAAAAAGTAAAAAAGTAAATGTCAAACATCGTAACTACGGAAGTTAAATAAGCATAATACTCTTTTTATTGTATTTTCATCTTGTTTAGTTAAAGTAACTTTTATTTACCGCAGTAATTTTTATTTATTTTATTGCTATAATCTAGTTTAAATTTATTATCTTGTTGTTTAAATTAAAAAGAAAAGCTAAAAAGACAAACTGATCATTAAACGGTAAAACCCCCAAAGTTACTAAAATTAATATATATTACTAACTCTAACTTAAATACTTAATTTACTAATTTACCCTAGTAGAGCACCCAATAAAAGTGTCCATGGATCGACCTCCCGGACTTTACCTTAGCTATATTACTATACGATAGGTATACTTGCCTATTGTGTTTTAGTTTAATTTAGGTAATTTCCTGTAGTAAATAATATAAAACTGATAACCGTTTCGTACACCCTTGAACACACATCAGTAACGCACGCTCGCAACATGTCTTCTAACGTTTGAATGGTCCTTTCACTCTGACCATCCATCTGCAGATGATAAGCGGTGTCATATCCCACTTATTTCCCAAAGCTTCCTGTAAAGATTGCCAAAACCTTGATATAAATCAGCTATCTCGGTCTGAAATAATAGATACAGGAACACCATGTATAGAAACAATCTCCTTCAAATACAAATGAGTAAGCTTCTCCATTGAATCTGTTTCCTTAATCGGCAAGAAATGAGCTGACTTTGTGAGTCGGTCAACAATCACCCAAATGGTATCATAACCACCCACAATTCTCAGTAACTTCATAATAAAATCCATCGTAATACCCTCCCGCTTCCACTCGGGAATCGCAGGTTGCACCAAAAGTCCAGACGGTTTCTGATGTTCATCTTTAACCTTAGCACAGGTCAAACACTTAGCCACATACGTAGCCACATCAGCTTTCAAATTAGGCCACCAATACAGCTCCTTAAGATCATGATACATCTTTCCTGAACCAGGATAAATAGAGTACCTAGACTTATGAGCCTCATCGAAAACAAGTTTTCACATATCACCAAACTTCAGAACCCAAAGACGTCCCGCAAAGTACCTAGTACCATCTGCTCGTATCTCAAACTTCTTAGCCATGGCTCTGACTTTCTCATTCATAAAATTCTCCTCCTTCAAGGCTTCTTGTTGTGCCTCAAGAATCTACCTTGCGAGATTAGTTCGAATAGTCATATTCAAGGCTCTAAACCTGTGAGGTTCAGCCCTTTCTTTACGACTTAATGCATCAGCCACAACATTGGCCTTTCCCGGATGATATAAAAGTTCACAATCTTAATCATTCAATGTCTCAACCCATCTTCGTTGCCTCATATTCAGCTGTTTCTGGTCAAGAATATGTTGAAGACTTTTGTGATCAGTGTACACTTTACTTTTGACCCCATACAAGTAATGTCTCCAAATCTTAAGCGCAAACACAACAACTCCCAACTCTAAATCATGGGTTGTATAATTCTGCTTGTGAATCTTCAACGGACGTGACGCGTACGCAATAACTTTCTTTTGCTGCATCAAAACACAGCCAAAGCCCAGACGCGAAGCATCACATTAAACAACAAAATCATCATTACCCTCAGGTAGTCAAAAAATTGGAGCGGTAGTTAACTTCTTCTTCAGAGTTTGAAAAGCAGTCTCTTGTTCATCCTTCCACTCACACTTCTTCCCCTTATGTGTTAAAGCGGTCAGAGGTTTCGCTATACGAGAGAAATCTTGAATGAACCTTCTATAGTAACCTGCCAACCCTAGAAACTAACGAATCTGAGTAGGTGTCTTCGGAATTTCCCACTTCTTAATTGCCTCAATCTTGGTAGGATCAACTTGTATTCCCTGTTTACTAACAATATGTCCAAGGAATTGAACTTCTCTTAACCAGGAAGCACACTTAGAGAACTTAGCGTACAACTCTTCTTTCCTCAACAAATCAAGCACCAACTTCAAATGTTCTTCGTGATCTTCATCATTCTTGGAATAAATAAGGATGTCATCGATGAATACAATAACGAATTTATCCAGATAGGGTCTACACACAAGGTTCATGAGGTCCATGAATACAGCAGGTGCATTTGTCAATTCGAACGGCATAACAAGAAATTCGTAGTGACCATAACGGGTGCAAAAAGCATTTTTCGAAACATCAGATTCTTTAACACGCAGTTGATGATAACCGAAATGAAGATCGATTTTAGAATAAACAGACGAACCTTGAAGTTGATCGAACAGATCATCAATTCTAGGAAGAAGATAACGGTTTTTAACAGTAAGATTGTTCAATTCACGATAATCAATGCACAAACGAAACGAACCATCTTTCTTCTTAATAAACAGGACAGGAGCTCCCCAAGGGACGAACTAGGATGAATAAAACCCTTATCTAACAACTCACAGAGTTGACTCGACAATTCTTGAAGTTTGGAAGGTGCAAGTCGGTAAGGAGCACGTGCTACAGGAGCAGCACCGGGAACAAGATCGATTTGAAATTCTATCGCGCGTTGCGGCGGAAGGCCAGGTAAATCCTCAGGAAACACCTCGAGAAAATCTCTAATGATATGAACATCACCAGTGCTCTTCTCTTCTCTAACAGAATCAACAACATGGGCTAGAATAGCATGACAGCCCTTGCGAAGATGTTTATGAACTTTCAGACAGCTAATAAGATTTAACTGTCTGCATTTCTTAGCCCCAAAAACCATCAGCGGCTCTTCAACCACATTAGTAATACGAACAACTTTCTCATAACACACGGTCTCAGCACGATTCGCAGACAACCAATCCATACCAATAATAACGTCAAAACTGCCTAGGTCAATCGGTATCAAATC